>NC_134356.1:19177752-19210252 GCF_048569485.1 Anomaloglossus baeobatrachus | reverse complement strand
GGAAATTTGGCTGAAAAAGATTGCGGGCACCATGTTGCATTTGGAGGACCCCTAAGGTATGTAAACAGCAAAAAACCACCACAAGTGACCCCATATTGGAAACTAGGCCTCTCAAGGAATTTATATAGATGTTTGGTGAGTACCCTGAACCCCCAGGTGCTTCACAGAAGTTTATAACGTTGAGCCATGAAAATAAAAAAAATAAAATTTTACCACAAAATTGTTACTTCAACCAGGTAGCTTTTTTTTCACAAGGGTAACAGGAAAAAAATCACCATGAAATTTATTGTGCAATTTCTCCTGAGTTTGGTGATATCTTATATGTGGTGGAAATCAACTGTTTGGGCACACGGCGGGTCTTGGAAGGGAAGGAGTGCAATTTGACTGCAAAATTGGCTGGAATCAATAGCGGACACCATGTTGCATTAGGAGAGCCCCTGAGGTGCCTAAGCAGTGGAGGTCCCCCACAAGTGACCCTATTCTGGAAAATAGACCCCTCAAGGAATTTATCTAGATGTTTGGTGAGTACCCTGAACCCCCAGGTGCTTCACAGAAGTTTATAATGTTGAGCTGTGAAAATAAAAAAAATACATTTTTACCACAAAATTGTTACTTCAACCACATAGCTTTTTTTTTTAACAAGCGTAAAAGGAAAAAAAGCAGCATAAAATGTATTGTGCAATTTCTCCTGAGTATGCAGATACCTTATATGTGGTGAAAATCAACTGTTTGGGTGCACAGCAGGGCTCGGAAGGGAAAAAGTGCCATTTGACTGAACATTTGGCTGGAATAATTAGTGGACGCTATGTCGCATTTGGAAAGCCGCTAAAGTGCCTAAACAGTGGAGGCCCCCCACAAGTGACCCCATTCTGGAAAAAGACACCTCAAGGCTTTTATCTAGGTGTATATTGAGCATTTTGAATCCACGAATACTTCACAGAATTTGATAAGCTTAGGTTGCCATATTGAAAATTTTCATTTTTTTCACAAAAATGTTTTTTTAGCATCACATTTCTCACTTTTTCAAGAGGCAACAACAAAACGTGGACCCCACAGGTTGTTATCCAATTTCTTGTGAGCGCAGAGATACCCCATATGTGGCCAAAAACCTCTGTTTGGATAAATGGGAGGGCTTGGAATGGAAGGAGCACCATTTGAATTTTGGAAAAGTTGAAATAAATTGCGCGCACCATGTCACATTAGCAGGGCCTCTTGGGTACCTATACATTAGAAACCCCCCACAAGTGACTCCATTTTGGAAACTGGACCCCTCAAGGATTTTATTCAGGAGTATAGTAAGCATTTTGAATCCACAGGTACTTCACAAAAATGTTGCTGTAGCAACAAATTTCTCACTTTTAGGCTATGTGGCCATGATCCAGCGACACGGCGTCTAGTACACAGTGTCAGCCTTCCTGCAGAGATGTGAGTGTTGTCCACGGGAGAACGTGTCGCGGACGGAGGAGGGGACGCTGCGCTCTCCCACTGCTCGGGTCCGGCTGCCGCTGCTGCTGCGGCCTGCTGCTGCTCGGTGGCTCGAGCGATGGGCCGGATCCCGGGGACTCGAGCGGCGCTCCTCGCCCGTGAGTGAAAGGGGTTTGGTTTTTGGGATAGTTTATTGTCCGTGACGCCACCCACGGTTGTGGTGATTGAGTGTACACCACCGCTGCTCTGTCTGGGGAGCCCGGGAGTGATGGTATGGAGCAGCCAGTTGTTGATTTGCCCCTCTGTGGGTAGGGGGGTTTGGTGGTCCCGGGGCCCAGTGATGGGGTTGGGATGGTGGACAGGCGGGTTATGGGGAGTGTGGAGGTACAGGGGCGCAGGGACAGCGCTGTGCCGCACGGCACGGAGGTACTCACTCAGCCAAAAGGATGATGACAAAGTTCTCGGTAAACAAACGGCTGGTTGGACGGGTCCCTCGGATGGCTGCGGTGCTGATGTTCCCTGCAGTTAGCGGTGACGGTCTCTTCCCTGCACCTATGTATAGTCCTTTGGTAGCGATGGATTCCCACCGGTAACCCGCTCCCCGACCTGGATATGAGCCGGAGGAGCCCTCTTTTGCCCGCAGGCGCTGGCCCTGGGAAACTGGTGCCTTGGCGGTGGCGGCGTCTCCCCTTAACGGTCGGACTGTTGCCTTCAATCGGGACTTGGTTGTTGGGAGACCCAGTGGTCCCCTTCACTGACGGATTTGGCAAATTATGGCGACTCCTAGCCTTGCCGGGATCCGAAAGGCCCCTGCCCTGGTGCTGACTGTTCTTTGTATACCGCTCCGGTACCGCCGGGTCACCACCCGTCCACGGTCCTTTCGGCAACCTCCGAGCAATCTCTCTTGCAGACGGTCACCGCCGTCTGCCAACCTTGCTGTCTCAGTCCGGGGCACACACCCGGACTAACTTCAGGCTTCTTGCTGTCACCTTTCTCTGTCACTTCTCTCACTTTTACTCTTCACTGTTTACTCCTTCACTTCCCTAGCTTAACTGCCTGGTTTTCCCGCCTCCAGGGCTGTGAACTCCTCGGTGGGCGGAGCCAACCGCCTGGCCCACCCCCTGGTGTGGACATCAGCCCCTGGAGGAAGGCAACAAGGATTTGTGTTCTGTCCTGGTGTTCCTGCAGGGAATGTGGGGTGTGTGTGGTGTTATGACCTGTGACCCCTGGCTTGCCCAGGGCGTCACAAATGCAGCTGCCCATGCCCACGATTTGGGTTCAGGCTGCTGTAGACTTTAGTTCTATTCTACCTGCAGAGAACACTCTCGTCTCCGCAGCATAAATTGACATGCTGAGGCTCGGGAAGCTGCACCACAGGTCGGTTTATGCTGCGGAGAAAAGAAGCACAGTGGGCACGGGATTTCTAAAAATCCTTCCACTGTGCTTCTACTGCACAATGCAGCGTTATGGATGCAGGGAAAACACTCTGCGCCCAAAACACTGCAAACCCTGATTGTGGGCACACAGCGAAAAATGCTACAATGGCTGAATGGATAGACGTCAAACATATATAACGTCCCACCCCCCCTGCATATTCTAAGCTGGCGCCCTTCAGTGACTTTCATGTGGCACTAAAGGGTGCCTAGCCTTGTATTTAGCCCAAAAAGAAAAAAAAAGAATTAAAATAAATGACGTGGGGTCCCCCCTATTTTTGATAACCAACTAGGGTAAAGCAGACAGCTGTAGCCTGCAAACCACAGCTGACAGCTTCACCTTGGCTGGTGATCAATCTGGAGGGCTCCCCAAGCTGTTTTTTTTTTAAATTATTTATAAATAAATAATTAAAAAAACAAACAAACGTAGGGTCCCCCCAAATTAGATCACCAGCCAAGGTGAAGCTGACAGCTGGGGTCTGGTATTCTCAGGGTGGGAAGAGCCTTGGTTATTGGACTCTTCCCAGCCTAAAAATAGCAGGCCGCAACCGCCCCAGAAGTGGCGCATCCATTAGATGCGCCAATCCTGGCGCTTCGCCCCAACTCATCCCGCGCCCTGGTGCGGTGGCAAACGGGGTAATAAATGGGGTTGATACCAGATATGTAATGTCACCTGGCATCAAGCCCAGCAATTAGTTATGTCACGGCGTCTATTTGATACCAGACATAACTAATTGACAGTAATAATAAAAAAAAAAATTGACAACAAAAAAAAAATTTATTTGAAAAAACACTCCCCAAAAACATTCCCTCTTTGGCCAATTTATTGAAAAGAAAAAAAAAATCGGGTCCCTGCTGTAATCCATTGTGAAAGTCCCGCGGCGATTCTGGACCTTCTAGAATATGGGGGGCACGTTCAGGGAACGTATCCCCCATTTTCTAGGAGTGCAGACCCTCCATTTGAGGAGAGTGGGTGCAAAGAATTTGCACCCACCCTCCCCGGGTCACAGCTGCAGAGTGCGAGCAGCAGCAGCAGCAGCCAGCGTCTCTGAGTCAGACACAGGAAGCTGACAGCCGCGCTCTGCATGTGTGACCGGGGCGCATTGTGAAGGAGGAGGGGGCCGCGGGGGATCAGAGCTGACAG
This sequence comes from Anomaloglossus baeobatrachus, assembly GCF_048569485.1. Classification (NCBI taxonomy): domain Eukaryota; kingdom Metazoa; phylum Chordata; class Amphibia; order Anura; family Aromobatidae; genus Anomaloglossus; species Anomaloglossus baeobatrachus. The sequence continues at coordinate 19,206,250 of NC_134356.1, read as the reverse complement.
GTACGGGGGACACCGGGAACACTGGGGTGGGAATAGGGGGTGACCTGGCGGGGCCTGGGGAGAAGGTTTCTGTTGTATGTGTCATAAAACATGCGACAGAAACCATAGGAAAGGGGGAAATGCGGCCGGCGCGCTGCTGTGCGCGCCGGTATGTGCGGCGCCATGTTAGATTTTTGGGAGGAAGGGGGGGGTGGGGGGACACTTTGGCGACACCGGGGGACCGGAGAGGACCGGGGGATGAGATTTATCTCCCATCTGACATGTTTGTTTATGCCAGATGGGAGATAAATGATTTTTTACCGGCGCGGTCATTTACTGTAACCTGATCATCGGTATACGGTGTATACCGGTCATCAGGTGAGCGGGGACCGGAAAAACCAGCCAGAATCACGATCCCCAGGGTCTCAGCTACCCCCGGCAGCTGAGACCCCGGAAATTTTCTGACTCTGGGGGGCGCTAGACCCTTTTTTCCGACCGCCGTTAAAAAGCGGCGGATCGGAAGAAGTACCCTAATTTGTCGCCGTTAAAAGGCGTATCGGCGGTCGTTAAGGGGTTAATAATGTCACATATTTATCATAGTCAGCCAGAAGTAAGTCTCTCCGCTGTATGCGCAATGTTATAATATCGCCATGTATTTGTTGCTGGGCTGGGGCAGTCTTTGCTGTTCTTTTTCTTTTATTTTTTCTTGTATTTTAGACAGATCTGATTTCCTTTGTTTTTTCAGTCTTGAAGAAATTGGAATCCATATGCCTCTTTGCACCGCCTCGTTGGCATTCCAAACTGAAAAAGGATTCATAGTTTCTGAGGCGTTTTCGGAGAAATAATTTTTTAAAGAGAATAGACAGGTCTTATATAGGAATGCACAGACCTGTCCTGGCCGAGGCACAATGTCATCATAAAGGTTACTAGAGACACTGATCTTCATACACAACAGCCGAGACCTGCGCCCTCATCACTGCGACATTCCAGGGATATCTCACCCCGGGCTGTACAATGCAGAGCAGTAATGCTCTATACCTGACACTAGAGGGCGACAAAGCTCCGGAAAATGTCTAACCTCATATTGTACTAGAATACTCTGACATTAGGTCACATCCAAAAGTCCAGTCACTGTGTACAGACATTGCATTACCTCCTGTATTATACTGCAGAGCTGCACTCACTATTCTGCTGGTGCAGTCACTGTGTACATACATTGCATTACCTCCTGTATTATACTCCAGAGCTGCACTCACTATTCTGCTAGTACAGTCACTGTGTACAGACATTGCATTACCTCCTGTATTATACTCCAGAGCTGCACTCACTATTCTGCTGGTGCAGTCACTGTGTACATACATTACATTACTGATCCCGAGTTACCTCCTATATTATCCTCCAGAGCTGCACTCACTATTCTGCTGGTGCAGTCACTGTGTACATACATTACATTACTGATCCTGAGTTACCTCCTGTATTATACTCCAGAGCTGCACTCACTATTCTGCTAGTGCAGTCACTGTGTACATACATTACATTACTGATCCTGAGTTACCTCCTGTATTATACCCCAGAGCTGCACTCACTATTCTGCTGGTGGAGTCACTGTGCACATACATTACATTACTGATCCTGAGTTATATCCTGTATTATACTCCAGAGCTGCACTCACTATTCTGCTGGTGCAGTCACTGTGTACATACATTACATTACTGATCCTGAGTTACCTCCTGTATTATACTCCAGAGCTGCACTCACTATTCTGCTGGTGCAGTCATTGTGTACAGACATTACATTACTGATCCTGAGTTACCTCCTGTATTATACCCCAGAGCTGCACTCACTATTCTGCTGGTGCAGTCACTGTGTACATACATTACATTACTGATCCTGAGTTACCTCCTGTATTATACCCCAGAGCTGCACTCACTATTCTGCTGGTGCAGTCACTGTGTATATACATTACATTACTGATCCTGAGTTACCTCCTGTATTATACTCCAGAGCTGCACTCACTATTCTGCTGGTGCAGTCACTGTGTACATACATTACATTACTGATCCTGAGTTACCTCCTGTATTATACTCCAGAGCTGCACTCACTATTCTGCTGGTGCAGTCACTGTGTACGTACATTACATTACTGATCCTGAGTTACTTCCTGTATTATCCTCCAGAGCTGCACTCACTATTCTGCTGGTGCAGTCACTGTGTCTATACATTACATTACTGATCCTGAGTTACCTCCTGTATTATACTCCAGAGCTGCACTCACTATTCTGCTGGTGGAGTCACTGTGTCTATACATTACATTACTGATCCTGAGTTACCTCCTGTCTTATACTCCAGAGCTGCACTCACTATTCTGCTGGTGCAGTCACTGTGTACGTACATTACATTACTGATCCTGAGTTACTTCCTGTATTATACTCCAGAGCTGCACTCACTATTCTGCTGGTGCAGTCACTGTGTACGTACATTACATTACTGATCCTGAGTTACTTCCTGTATTATACTCCAGAGCTGCACTCACTATTCTGCTGGTGCAGTCACTGTGTCTATACATTACATTACTGATCCTGAGTTACCTCCTGTATTATACTCCAGAGCTGCACTCACTATTCTGCTGGTGCAGTCACTGTGTCTATACATTACATTACTGATCCTGAGTTACCTCCTGTCTTATACTCCAGAGCTGCACTCACTATTCTGCTGGTGGAGTCACTGTGTACATACATTACATTACTGATCCTGAGTTACCTCCTGTATTATACTCCAGAGCTGCACTCACTATTCTGCTGGTGCAGTCACTGTGTACGTACATTACATTACTGATCCTGAGTTACTTCCTGTATTATCCTCCAGAGCTGCACTCACTATTCTGCTGGTGCAGTCACTGTGTCTATACATTACATTACTGATCCTGAGTTACCTCCTGTATTATACTCCAGAGCTGCACTCACTATTCTGCTGGTGGAGTCACTGTGTCTATACATTACATTACTGATCCTGAGTTACCTCCTGTCTTATACTCCAGAGCTGCACTCACTATTCTGCTGGTGCAGTCACTGTGTACATACATTACATTACTGATCCTGAGTTACTTCCTGTATTATACTCCAGAGCTGCACTCACTATTCTGCTGGTGCAGTCACTGTGTACGTACATTACATTACTGATCCTGAGTTACTTCCTGTATTATACTCCAGAGCTGCACTCACTATTCTGCTGGTGCAGTCACTGTGTCTATACATTACATTACTGATCCTGAGTTACCTCCTGTATTATACTCCAGAGCTGCACTCACTATTCTGCTGGTGCAGTCACTGTGTACAATCATTCAATTACTTATCCTGCATTGATAATTGGCAGGTGATTGATTATTGAGATGTACAAATCGTCCTCTTGATTTCTCCGCGCTCTCTTTGCAGGGTGGTGTGGATTATCCTGCGGCGGTGTGGATTATCCTGCGGTGGTGTGGATTATCCTGCGGCGGTGTAGTGGGGTGCCGGCCTATGCCAAGCTTAGGTGGGTGTCTCACGTCTCATCCACATAATGTCAGGACACAAGATGTCCTATCACACGTCCTCCGCCTGCCTAATTTCTGCCGTCCCTGACCGGCGCCATTGTGCGGAGATGAGAGGTGTTATTCCCTGCACCCTGTGATTGGTGATCAGTGCATATACACACAGTGCACACATACACAATACTCCCATATATTCACACAGAGGTACACATTACATACACATATGTATGTATATACAGTATATCACAAAAGTGAGTACACCTATCACATTTTTCTAAATTTTTCACTATATCTTTCAACCGACAACACTGAAGATCTGACCCTGTGATGCAATGTGCAGTGTCAGTGTGCAGCTTGTATACAATGTGCAGTGTCAGTGTGCAGTTTGTATAACAGGGTAGATTCGGTGCCTTCTAAATAACTCAACGCACAGCCATTAATGCCTAAACCAACTCTCTTGGGCCTGGAGGTCACTGGAGCTTCACAGGAGCTGCTGGATCTTCTTCCATCCTCCATGATGACATCCTGGAGCTGGTGGATGTTAGAGACCTTGTGCTCCTCCATCTTCTGTTTGAGGAGGCCCCACAGATCCTCCATAGGGCTTAGGTCTGGAGACGCTCGGCCAGTCCAGCACCTTTACACTCAGTTTCTGTAGTGAGGCAGTGGGGGGTCTTGGAGGTGTTTGGGGTCGTTATCATGGTGAAATATTAAGGAAGGGGATCCTGCTCTTCTACAGTATATCAGAGGACATGTTGGCATTCATGGCTCCCTCAATGATCTATAGTCCCTCACAGCCGGCAGCACTCATGCAGCCCACAAATCACAACCCTCTACCACCATGCCTGACTGTAGGGAGGCCATACTTGTCTTTGCCCTCCTCACCTGGCTGCCACCACACACACTGACACCATCTGTACCAAATAGGTTTATCTTAGTCTTATCAGACCACAGGACGGTTCCAGTTACCCATGCTCTTAGTCTGCTCCTCTTCAGCAAATTGCAGCTTACTTGTGTATTGTCATTTGAAGAGGCTTCCTTCTGGGACGACAGCCATTTAGACCAATGTGATGCAGTGTGTGGCGTATGGTCTGACCACTGGCAGGCGGACCCCCCAACCCTGTATCTTCTGCAGTGTGCGGCATATGGTCTGACCACTGACAGGTGGACTCCCCACCCCCGTAACCTGTGGAGTATGAGGCGTATTGTCTCAGCACTGACAGGCGGACCCCCAACCCTGTAACTTCTACAGTGTGCGGCATATGGTCTAAGCACTGACAGGCCGACCCCCAACCCTGTAACCTCTGCAGTGTGCGGCATATGGTATAAGCACTGACAGGCCGACCCCCCCACTCCTGTAACTTCTACAGTGTGCGGTGCATGGTCTGAGCACTGATAGGTGGATAACTTACACCCGTAACCATTGCAGGGTGCGGTGCATGGACTGAGCACTGATAGGTGGATAATTTACACCCGTAACCATTGCAGGGTGCGGTGCATGGACTGAGCACTGACAGGCAAACCACCACTGCTGTAACCTCTGCAGTATGAGGCATATGGTCTGAGCACTGACAGGCGGACCTCTCACCCCTGTAACCTCTGCAGTGTGCGGTGTATGTGTGGCGCCCTGGACAAGCCAGGACGTCACAAGCACTACACCAACACACCCCACACCCCCGGTCAGGCACACCAAAGTCAAACAAAAACCCTTGTTGCCTCCCTCCAGGGGCTGATGTTCACACCAGGGGGTGGGCCAGGCAGTTGGTCCCGCCCACCGAGGAGTTCACTGTCCTGAAGGCGGGAAAACCAGTTGGTTGAAGTTTCAGAATAGTTGGAGTGAGGAAGTAAAGTGGCAGTAGAGCAGTCTGAAGTTGGTCCGGGTGTGCGGCCCGGACAATACAGCAAGGTTGGCAGACGGTGGTGACCATCTGCAGGAGAGGCCTATCGGAGCCAGCCGTAAGGACCGTGGACGGGCGATGGCCCGGCGGTACCGGACCGGTTTGCAAAGAGAAGCCAGCACCAACCGGCAGGGCTTACGGACCCCGACAAGGCTAGGAGTCGCCGTTGAAATTGTCAAATCCGTTAGCGAAGGGAACCTCCGGGGTTTCCCAGCAGCCAAGTCCCGACAGAAGGCAACAGTCCAACCGAGAGAGGGAAACACAGTCACCGCCAAGGCTACAGTTCCCAAGGCCAGAGCCTGCGGGAAAAAGGGGCTCCTTCAGGAACCTTCAAGCTGGGGAGTGGGTTACCGGTGGGAACCCATTGGAACAGTTTACACTACACAGGTGCAGGGAAAGGCAGTCACCATCAACCTGCCGGGAGGAACAACACCGCAGCCGTCTGTGGGACCCGTCCATCCAGCCGTGTGTTTTACCGGAGACTTTGTGTACATCATTGGCTGAGTGAGCGCTGCCCCCGCGACCCTGCACCTCGCCAGGCCCCGTAACCCACCTGCCCATCCATCCCTACCCCTCACCGGGCCCCGGGACAACCAACCCCCCTACCCACGGAGGGGAGAAAACAACATCCAAGCTGCTCCCTGTCACCGCTCCCGGGATCCCCGTCCAGAGCAGCGGTGGTGTCACAACTTCACCACAACCGTGGGTGGCGTCACGGACAATAAACCCCCAAAACCAACCACCCCTTTCACTCACGGGTGAGTCCCCGCTCAAGTCCCCGGGATCCGGCCCACCGCTCAAGCCACCACCGAGCAGCAGCAGCCGGACTCGAGCAGTGGGAGAGCGCAGCGTCCCCTTCTCCGCCCGCGACATATGGTCTGAACATTGACAGGCGGACCCCCACCCCTGTAACCTCTGCAACATGCGGCATATGGTCTGAGCACTGACAGGCAGACCTTCCACCTCTGTAACACAGCTTCTGTGTTTGACCATGGCGATGGCCTGTTCTGAGTGAATCCTGTCTGGTTATACTGATGTATAGTCTTGGCCACCATGTTGCAGGTCAGTATTAGGGTGTTGGCAATCTTCTTATAGCCTCGGCCATCTTTATGTAGAGCAACAATTCTTTATTTTCAGATCCTCCAAAAATTCTTTGCCATAAGGAGCCATGTTGAGCTTCTAGTGACCAGTATGAGAGAGTGTGTGAGAGATAACACCAAATGTAACACACCGATCCCCAATCACACCTAAGACCTTGTAATGCTAATGATACTAGGGGGGGGAAATGATTAATTGGGCACAATGTGGGGTGTACTGACAATTGTTATATAAAGTAAAGGTTGACCACGGGGTGAACCTGTGTTACTGAAGAGCCATCACTTTTTGCACCACAACATACACATTACACAGCCTCTGCAGAATATGCGGAATAAAAATTGGCTGGAAAAATTTCTAAAAATGGGATGTTCCAGGCTTATCTGCCCAATTTCCTGAAACCCAACCCATAACCTCATGGAAAGTGAATTAATCGTAGGGATTCTTTTGTAGACACGTTCCATATCCTGGGAATAGGAGATAATTATTCATCAGGTTTGTCAATGCTATCGACTGTGTCATTACATACAGTGATTGCCCGAGGGTGTAGCTGTACTCGGAGAACACTTTGGGTCACAGTTGGATGCTCGTGTTAGAAGGGAACGTGATGTAACACAACAATGCCGTCGATGTCGGCCACAATGCCTCCTCTTCCATCAGCTCATCCTGTGTTTACAAGAGAATCATTTGAAATTTGAATTCTCCAGAAAATTTGGTTCAAATTTTCATAACGATTCAAATTGAAAGTTCTCCAAAGCCTCCAACTGGTCTGAAAAGAGGAGTGTGACAGTATCCTCGTTACCTTACACACTAATCTTCTTCTCTACTATAATTTTGCCACTATCTGTAAAATTTATTCAGTGTTTTGTCATGAAGTATAAGAGGATAACCAGGGACCGAGGCTCTTGGACTGGCCCTTATCCCAGAGGTACTTCTAATGGTGAAGAGGTCTGGACCGCTAACCTAGCCCTGATCCTGGCCAGCCCTGCTCTAATACCTCCTCTCTCCCACCCCAGGGGAAGCCCGGGATAGGAGTGGTGAAACCCACACAAATAGACAAACGAGTAAACCAAAACTCTAAGGCCAGCGTCACACGGGACAATCTATCGTGTGATCGCACGAGCGATCGTAGCCGCCACCGTCGTTTGTGCGTCACGGGCAATTAGTTGCCCGTGGCGCACAAAGTCGTTAACCCCCCCCCGTTGCACGTACTTACCTCCCGGACGACATCGCTGTGGGCGGCGAACTTCCTCTTCCTGAAGGGGGAGGGACGTTCGGCGTCACAGCGACGTCACACAGCAACCGGCCAATAGAAGCGGAGAGGCGGAGATGAGCGGGACGTAACATCCCGCCCATCTCCTTCCTTCCACATTGCCGGCGGGACGCAGGTAAGCTGCAGTTCATCGTTCCCGGGGTGTCACACGGAGCAATGTGTGCTGCCTCGGGAACGATGAACAACCGGATCACAGAAGGAAGACCGACATTATGAAATGAACGATGTGTCAACGAGCAACAATAAGGTGAGTATTTTTTCTCGTTCACAGTCGTTCGGAGGTGTCACGCGGTACGATATGTCAAACGATGTCGGATGTTTGTCACTAACGTCGTGACCCCGACGACATATCGCCCGATATATCGTATCGTGTGACGCCGGCATTACTCACAGCAATCAGACACAGAGGTATTAGACAATACGTGATCAGGAAGCAACAAAGAGCAGAAAGGGACTAAACAGACAATAAGAGAATTCCCACAACACACCAAACAGCACTCAGTAGTTTGCCAACAACTGGATCACAACAGCACATGGACTAGTATTGCTAAAGCTATAGCCGGCACAGGAAGTCAGTTTCCACCATCTTAAAAAGGCGGGTAGAAGCTGTGATAGGTTTCTCATAACTTGTGAGGCTAAAAGTAACGAGGTAATGAGAACACAGCTGGCCGACGCCCGAGCCTGCTAGTGTAACTCAGAAGCCCCAGAGAAACCACAGTGTGGAGTGTCAGAGTCTGTGGTGTGAACAGCGCCAGATATCACCATGACAATCGGCGACTTTTAAGCCAAATGCCGAGTGACAGTTTTAAGACGTATTCTCTTTATTTTTTTGGCTCAGCTGTCAACTGTTACGTCCTTTCACTTTCCAGATTAACCCCCAAAATGGCTGCACAAAGGGAATCATAAATTGTTCAAAATCGCCAGGTTCAGTGAGTTCTTAAAAATTCAACACAAACTCTATTTGCATCGAATCGTTTCGCTCATCCCTAGCCCCGACCTTTACTTGCTGACTTTGCTTTTGGCAGAATAGAGACAGGTCGGTCCATGACACAAATCCATTCAAGAAAGACCCAAAACGAAGAGGGAACGTCCATCATAGGGTTTCGAGTTTAGATAAATTCTTTTTGACCTATAATATCCTAGAATTTGTGGGGATCATTTTTGAAAAATCAGGACAAATAGAGGACTGTTGGCAAATATGGAATCAGTTACAGGGAACAGACAACCGCACATTTGTAGCTGCTCCTCTGCTAAATTTCCAAAAATATTTGCATCTTGATGATCACAAACCTATAGCACTGGGTAAAAAATGAGGGACGTACCATGGATACCCAGGTTCTGTTACACTGCCGGTAAGGGAAAACAATATATGGAAGGCTTACAGCACTATGGTTCCTCTATTCACTGCTGAGGTAGATTTTCTAATCCGTAGATTTATGTGGGCGATTTGGTGGTGCGGAGGAACAGGTCTTGAGGGATGACATTTGGATCAATGACTATAACAAGAGGAATAGGTAGCACCAAATGATGCTAAGCAAGATGTACAGGAACACACCGAGTCACAATGTTATAAAGATGTATATACAACCTAGTATCTTCCAGCAAGGTTGCAGTTAACCACTGGAATGGCAGAGGAGTAAATGCAGTCTGGCATCTTCCAGCAGGGCAAAAGTTAATAGAAGCGATGCATGCAAGCTGGGACGTGTAGAAAGGAAATGGTTAGTCGCAGAATAGTAATGACATATAGGCAAACTGGAGACTTGCTTGAAGAGCTGTTACCTTGATTGCAGAGGCTTGGTGTGATCAGCATCAAGAAGAGTTGTAAGAAGTTGGTAACTTGCTTAATGAGTAGTAGATTGGGACAACGCATAGTATACTGCACTAAGCTTGGAAATAATGCTGGTTATAGCATGGAAGACAAAAGAGATGATGTACTAGGGCTGATTCAAGTAAAGTAGAATCAATCTCCTGACAAACTTGAGTTGACTGAGGACAATGCATCCAAGCACCTGACCTATACCTGAGACAGCCTTAAAAGTCCTATGGTGATGATGTCTGAAGAAGTTCACTTCCTGAGAAAACTGGTGTGGTCTACTGTGCAAGAAGACAGCTATAGATAAGAGAGCAAGGCCGAGGTGGTGGAGCCGAGACATCTTTGTTGTCCACTGACAGATTTTTGCTGTCGTATTCACCATGATTGAGAAGCCACTTGTTGACTCATGATGAAGGCAAGAGATTGTGGTAGACATGTGTCCAAATCTAGACAGTCCCAAATGGAAACTCCTCCAGTTCTCGAGATTCCACAGCCTTGTCCAGCACCAAGGTAGTGTTCAATCTCTTGTTTCTTTAAGAAACCGGCCTCAGGAACATTTTCTCCTCTTTGACTCAGATTCTCTTAATCATTCACTAACATTTAAAAAGCAAATTGCCAATTTCCATAAGAGTCCTCCTGAGCCGAGCTGCGGGCATTGCACAATACCCGTCAGTAAGTCAGAACCGGCTGAGGTGTGTCAGATGGCAGAGTACCAAACACATGGGGAGAGCAGAGAGCAGGTCGGGCTGAAGAGCCGGTGTGTCCTATAAAAGAGGTGCAGCAGGAGCTCTCTGAGGAGCACACCATGGCGCTAAGATCAGACGTGAGACTGAATGATGGCCACAAGATGCCAGTGGTGGGATTTGGTACCTATGCTTCACGCGAGGTGAGAGTCTTCTATACATTGGCTGATAAATGAAGTAAGAAGGGGCTTTTGGGAAAACAGAGTGATGAACCTCATGGCTGCCGTGGTCAGTGTTGGTAGGACGCTCACATGTGAGATTCTGATTACTGCTCACTACCTGTATTTACAAGGTAGGCCTTTATTGGACACTGTTTACAAGGCACTCTCCTATTAGCACTGTTTATGTGGATATTTTGTGGAGCCCCGCAAACGCTGTGTCGGTGCATTACCTTCAGGGACTCCACGCAGCTGGATCTGGTCACAGGTAGGGAACCTTCTTTCTTGATTGTCGTGACGCCACTCTCAGTATTGCGGTCAGCGGGGACCGCCACTGCAGATTAAGGGATGCCTGGGGCTGATGGTGGGTGCAGTCAGTATATTAGCCCCCTGAGAGTGAGGCAAGCCCCAGGCCCCGGTGTATGTGTGTGGGACCACAGGTCGCAGAATGACTCAAACACAGTCCAAGAAGTCTTTCAACGTGTTTACTCACTGTTTGGAGGTCACGGTGAGATGCCCGGGCGACACTGTGATAACCAGGTTGAACCAGGAATTCCAGGAGGCCGTTCTGAGGGTAGCTGTCCACTCGCCTTCCTTGCACTCTTTCTGTTTTAGGAGGATCCTTTGCTTGAAGCGTGGTAGGACCCCTCCAGGGAAGCTGTTACCACCCTGCTCCCCTCTCTCTCTGGCTCGTCTGCCGGCAGCGTGGCCTTGGTGGGATGGCGTCTGGCCCTGTCCCCTTATGGGCCTGGTGATTGCTGCTTGGCTCAAGCTCTGTGTAGTCGTGGTGAGGGCATGAAGTACCCCCCTCCACCTGTAGGTTAAGCAGCTCTGGATGATCTGCTGCCTGTGCTGGGGATCTAGTTCCCCTTGTGTGCTCGGATACCGGGATCTCCGTACTCAGCCACCCCTCTCTCTGGATGGTTTTCAGGCCGACCCACGGTACTCCTTTCTCCCCCGCTTTCAGCTACTGCACTCCTCAGGACCTGTCTGACACGAGAGCTCCTCTGCTCCCTTCCACACACTTCAACTTCTTCCTCTCGACTCCCTTCTTTTTCTCTCTCTCTGCCCTGCTTCCTAGCAACCAGCCCCTGAACACACCCCTAGCTGGGAATTGAAAGTTAACCCCTTCTGGCTACCCAAGGGTCCCCTCTGGTGATGTGGGAGGCCTGATCACTATATGTTTGTGTGTGCGCCTCATCCTGGCCTTTGGAGATTACCTGGAAGCATTGCTCCCGCATGGGTGCAATACTCTGTGGTGCCTGACCAGGTCAGGGGCGCCACAATTTCTTGGGGGCTGGTGTCTGTTAAAGGGCTAATTGTCTGATAAAGTGCACATACTGCTTTACGCTTTATCGGGACACTCTGTTTTAAGGGTGCTCTGGCACTGCTAAAGGGGCAAACGCTGCTAAAGGGCCACACACTGCTAAAGGGCCACGCACTGCCAAAGGACCACACGCTGCTAAAGGGCCACACACTGCTAAAGGGGTGCACACTGCTAAAGGACCACATACTGCTAAAGAGGCACACATTCCTAAAGGGCCACACACTGCTAAGGAGCCACACACTGCTAAAGGCCCTACACTGGGCTGAAAAATGGCAAATGAGGTTTAACACAGATAAGTGTAAGGTTATGCACATGGGAAGGAGAAACAGATGCTACGATTACTTACTAAATGGGAAACCGCTGGGGAAATCAGACATGGAAAAAGACTTAGGCATCTTAGTGAATAAGAATCTAAATTGGAGTGCCCAGTGTCAGGCAGCAGCCGCCAAAGCAAATAGGGTGATGGGATGCATTAGAAGAGGTCTGGGGGCACGAGATGAAAACATCATTCTCCCTCTGTACAAATCACTCGTCAGACCACACTTGGAGTATTGTGTGCAATTTTGGGCGCCGGTGCTGAAGAAAGACATTACTGAACTTGAAAGGGTTCAGAGGCGGGCTACTAAAATAATAAATGGAATGGGTGCATTACAATACACGGAAAGGTTATCAAAATTAGGTCTATTTACTCTAGAAAAGAGAAGACTTAGGGGAGACCTAATAAATATGTACAAATATATCAGAGGGCCATATAGAGATCTCTCCCATCATCTGTTTGTACCAAGGACTATGACAAGAACAAGGGGGCATTCTTTTCGATTGGAGGAAAGAAAATTCCTACATCAGCATAGAAGAGGGTTCTTCACGGTAAGAGCAGTGAGGCTCTGGAACTCTCTTCCTGAGGAAGTGGTGATGGCCAACTCACTGAATGAATTTAAGAGAGGAATGGATGCATTTCTTGTTAGCAAAAGTATAGAAGGTTATAAATAGCATAATCTTACAGGTAGATAGAAGAGCGACCTAGATTATTAGAGGAATGGGTGGGGCTGCAATACCAAGACAGGTTATTAAACTTGGGGTTAGTTAGTTAGGAAAAACAAAGGCTTAGGGGGATCTAATCACAATGTATAAATATATGAGGGGACAGTACAGAGACCTTTCCAAAGATCTCTTTACACCTAGGCCTGCGACTGGAACACGGGGGCATCTGCTACGTCTTGAGGAAAGAATGTTTAATCATAATCACAGATGAGGATTCTTTACTGTACGAGCAGTGAGACTATGGAGCTCTCTGCCGCATGATGTTGTAATGAGTGATTCACTAGTAAAATTTAAGCAGAGCCTGAACGCATTTCTTGAAAAATATAATATTACCAGTTATGTATATTAGATTTTATGACAGGGTGTTGATCCAGGGAACTAGTCTGATTGCCGTATGTGGAGTCAGGAAGGAATTTTTTTCCCCATTGGAGCTTATTTGACACATTGGGGTTTTTTTGCCTTCCTCTGGATCAACATGTTAGGCTACGGGTTGAACTAGATAGACTTAGAGTCTCACTTCAACCTTAAAAACTATGAAACTATGAAACTATGAAACACTGCTAAAGGACCAGACACTACTAAAGGGTCACATACTGCTAAAAGGCCACACTCTGCTAAAGGGCCACACGCTGCTAAAGGGACACGCTGCTTAAGAGGCACACGCTGCTAAAGGGCCACACGCTGCTAAAGGGGCACACACTGCTAAATGGGCCACACACTGCTAAAGGGCCACACACTGCTAAAGGGGCACACACTGCTAAAGGGAGACGCTGCTAAAGGGCCACACGCTGCTAAAGGCCCTACACTGCTAAAGGACCAGACACTACTAAAGGGCCACATACTGCTACAGGGGCACACGCTGCTAAAGGGCCACACGCTGCTAAAGGGCCACACGCTGCTAAAAGGCCACACTCTGCTAAAGGGCCACATACTGCTAAACGGGCACACGCTGCTAAAGGGCCACACGCTGCTAAAAGGCCACACGCTGCTAAAAGGCCACACACTGCTAAAGAGCAACACACTGCTAAAGGGCCACACACTGCTAAAGAGCAACACGCTGCTAAAGGGCCACACTCTGCTAAAGGGCCACACTCTGCTAAAGGGCCACACACTGCTAAAGGGACACGCTGCTTAAGGGGCACATGCTGCTAAAGGGCCACATACTGCTACAGGGGCACACGCTGCTAAAGGGCCACACGCTGCTAAAGGGCCACACGCTGCTAAAAGGCCACACTCTGCTAAAGGGCCACATACTGCTAAACGGGCACACGCTGCTAAAGGGCCACACGCTGCTAAAAGGCCACACGCTGCTAAAAGGCCACACACTGCTAAAGAGCAACACGCTGCTAAAGGGCCACATGCTGCTAAAGGGCCACACACTGCTAAAGAGCAACACGCTGCTAAAGGGCCACACTCTGCTAAAGGGCCACATGCTGCTAAAGGGACACGCTGCTTAAAGGGCACATGCTGCTAAAGGGCCACATACTGCTAAAGGGGCACACGTTGCTAAAGGGCCACACACTACTAAAGGGCCACACACTGCTAAAGGGCCACACTCTGCTAAAGGGCCACACACTGCTAAAGGGCCACACTCTGCTAAAGGGGCACATTCTGCTAAAGGGCCACACACTGCTAAAGGGCCACACACTGCTAAAGGGGCACACACTGCTAAAGGGCCACACACTGCTAAAGGGCCACACACTGCTAAAGGGCCACACTCTGCTAAAGGGGCACATTCTGCTAAAGGGCCACACACTGCTAAAGGGCCACACACTGCTAAAGGGCCACACACTACTAAAGGGCCACACACTGCTAAAGGGCCACACACTGCTAAAGGGCCACACACTGCTAAAGGGCCACACTCTGCTAAAGGGGCACATTCTGCTAAAGGGCCACACACTGCTAAAGGGCCACACACTGCTAAAGGGGCACACACTGCTAAAGGGGCACATTCTGCTAAAGGGCCACACACTGCTAAAGGGCCACACTCTGCTAAAGGGCCACACTCTGCTAAAGGGCCACACACTGATAAAGGGGTACACATTGTTAAACGGGGCATTCTTAGAGGGACTATCTATTCTTCTATACTATTATGTGTCTCTTCACGGGTGTGCTTTTTTGGGATACTGTACTGCAATGCCCCGCACATAAGGTAAGTCCCATGGCTATATCAGGAGAACTATACTACATTTCTAATTGGAGGTATTTGCTAATAATATTATTATTATACCGTACTACATATTGGGATAGGATCTTGGAAATGGGAATACCCCTTAAGTAAATATAGGTGATAAGCAAATCTGCCAAAAGAGGATTTCTGAAATTCAATTTGCTCCCCTCCTGGTACTTGTCCCGCTCTGTCCGCTCTGGTTTCTCCTGAGTTTCCTTCACTCTGCGCCAGCATCTCCGGTATTAAAAGGCCTGGGATGACTCGTTGTGACATGACAACGTCAGGACGTCACCGCATCGTGCATCGTCCAAGGTACTGGCGAGACCTAGGGCTATGCACAATGTGATGTTCTCATGGGATACCATCATGACATGGGTCATCCGAGGCCTTTATGGCACAGGAGACGCTGGTGCAGCGTGAAGAAAGACACAGAAGAAACCAGGCCGT
Source organism: Anomaloglossus baeobatrachus (assembly GCF_048569485.1). Lineage (NCBI taxonomy): Eukaryota > Metazoa > Chordata > Amphibia > Anura > Aromobatidae > Anomaloglossus > Anomaloglossus baeobatrachus. The sequence continues at coordinate 19,190,784 of NC_134356.1, read as the reverse complement.
CAGAGCGGGACGAGGACCAGGAGGGGGGCAAATTGAATTTCAGAAGTCAAATCCAGAGAGATTGTAGTGTTGGATTTTCACCTAAGTACACATCCCCATACTATGCTAACCACTGAGCATGGTGATTCAGTGGTTAGCACAGCAGTCTTGCAGCGCTGGAGTCTTGGTTCATCAAAGACAACATCTGCAAGGAGTTTGTATGTTCTCCCTGTGTTTGCGTGGGTTTCCTCCAGTTTCCTCCCACACTCCAAAGACATTCTGATAGGTAAACTAAATTGTGAGCCCCAATGGGGACAGTGACGATCATGTCTGTAAAGCGCTGTGGAGTTAATAGCGCCATATAAGTGCGAAAAATAAATAATGCCAACATACAGTAGTCTAGTAATAAAACCACATAATAGCAAAGTAAATATTGCCATATGGTGTTCAAATAATGCCAACATACAGTGTCTTAATAATAATGTGATAAAACACCTAAGTAAATATCAACACAGTACTTGAATACTATAAACATATACAGTAGTATTTTAGCAAAAATGCCACATAATACCTTAGTAAATATCGCCTTACAGTGCTCAAATAATACCCATATACTGTACAGTGACTAACAGCTGCATATATAGAGCAGTCTAATTACAGTGTTATAAAGCATTTAAATAATACCGCTATCAGGTTTATATTATGACATGTAGTGGTCACAGTAAGCCTCAGGTGCCCTTATCCATGTGGTTCCTTCTGCAGCAGAGGTATGTAGCACACTTTGTGATCCGGTGGCACACCGCCGCGGCGCCCCAGAATGTACTGTACGTTTTGTTGCAAAGCGTTCTCAGAAACAAAAGTCAGAACATCTCAATGTGCAACAAGAACAACACTCCTCCATATCCTGCACTTTTCCGTAATCCTTATTAACAGTGCATCTCTTTTCATGGGTCAATCTTTTGTTTTTTGTTTGTTTTTTTTAAGGTTTTGAAAACTCAAGGGGAGGAAAGTGTGAAATTGGCCCTTGATGTTGGATACCGCCACATTGACTGTGCATCGATATACGGCAATGAGGTCGAAGTCGGCCGAGCGATAAGGGCTAAGATTGCAGATGGCACCGTGAAGAGAGAAGACGTCTTCTACACCAGCAAGGTGACGATACAATAGAGCAGCTATCGGGGAGATAGTCCAAGACAGAACCATGGTGTCACACTCCACACCGGTATATCTGATTCGAGCCAGTGAGAGTTGACCCACTGGACCACTGGGGACCCGGGTTCACCCTGAGGGGCTTGACTAGGCTCCTACCGGTAACTCACCAGAGCCTTTGATGGTGAGGATGGGCTTGGGTGTCACGCCTAGGGCAGAGTCCAGAGCTATGGCAGCTGAGTGGAGCCGGATGTCAGCAGGACAGGAATGGAGCCACAGACAGGACGAGTACTAGGACTCAGGTAGGAGAGACTAAGGAACACAGGCACCGGACTCAGGCAGGACACATGCTAGTGCCAGGACTCAGGAGAAAATACAGGCTGGTATAGGGACGCAGGAACGGACCTCAGGACAGAACATAGTCTGGACGGGTCCAGGAACACACAGCATGATACAGGAACACAGGCAGGACGGGATCAGGATCACAGGCAGGTAAGGTAAAGGAGCACAGGCTGGATGGGTGCAGGAACACAGCGGGCACAGAACTGATTATAGGCAGGACTTGTGCTGGATACAGGCAGACCAGAGCAACAGGCTGTACCAACACAACGGACTAGCCTAGGAACCTAATGAGTTGCTCCGGTGCTTCCCAACAGAGGAGGAAGCCTTAAATGCCTGTTACCTTCCAGCGATAGGCTGGGGACATTTTTTCAAGGAATGTGCGCTGCCCTTAATGGATGGGGAGTTCATGCGTGCACCCTCGTCTACTAACCAGGAAAACACATGCGCGTTCACAGGCCCTGGGGTCTAGGGACATCGGCATAAGCCGGGGCTGAAACACAGGCCGCTATGGAGCAAAGCCGGGGATCGCACCACACGTGGGCAGAAATGCAGCAGAGCAGGGGGCCGAGACGCATGTGGGCGGCCGTGCAGGAGAATAGGAGACTAAGATGCACGAGAGCAGCCATGCAGGAGAGTAGGAGACCGTGCCACACAAGCATGCCTGCAAGGACTAGCGGTCAGCCAAGGAGGTATCGGCATCGGTATCCTTGCCGGGTGGGGGGAGAGAAAAGTGCAGGGTGATCGGCGCAGACAAGCTCCAGAACGCTGTCATTAGGGATGGGGACACTGGCGTTACTCATGCTTTTCCAACTGTAGATTACAGTAGAGTACAGATTGATGAAACCATAATATGTGACTTTTCTAGCTGTGGCTGACTGACCAAAGTCCGGAGAGGGTGATTCCTGCCCTTAAGAAATCCCTGAGAGATCTAGAGCTGGACTACGTGGACCTGTTCCTCATTCACAACCCTATGGAACTCAAGGTGGGCAAGTCTGAAAAAACAATATGGTTTTATACCAGATTTATGTGTTGTGGTTGTGTTACACCCTTTCGTTCTTAAACACCACTTTTGCTCCTTTTCTACCTAATCCCTGAATCAATCGCATCTTCTAGATGGAAACACATCCATGAAAGTATATTTTTTAGACTTTTTAGATGTGGCAGGTAGATGACGACCCCGTGGCTGATTAACTTGCTGCTTTGTGCTTTAGACTGTGCTGGGATTTTCTGCTAAGATAGAGGCAGAAAGAGCTGAATGACTCCCAGTCTAGTAAGAGCATGGCTCAAATAATTAGACCTAAAACGTAAACATCTAATTTGCATCAAATTTGTATGAATTTGATGAACCCGGCAAAGTTACAAAATTTCCCATTTGCTTCGCACAAATCATTTATGTTACACATTGCAGAATATTATAGCAGCCAGAAAAATCTCTCATGATGGCAAATTCCCCATAAGGCCTTGCAGCTTTCACATCATGTGGTATAGCATAGCCAATCACAAGGCACCATCATAGCCAATATAAAAGCAAAAGCAGGAAATGCAGCAGCCAATTTGTGGTGAATCTGGATAGTGAGAAAACGTCACAGTTTAGCTATAGAACAGAAACCATTGAAGAAAATGGACAGGTACAGGTGGTCCAGCATGAAAAAATGATACTCACCAAATCCTCACCTATCCTGCCATGCAGCGTCGCTCCGGTTTGGTCAACTCCTCCTCACCGGTCATCGATGCAACCTCTGGTGTAGACTAAACTGTGCAACATTATAGCGCCACGTAAGCTTTGATACCAGGAGGTGCTGGACGTGCCTTTAACACTAGAAGTCCCAGAGAGGGGTCATTTGACATTTCTACCATTGGAACCCTATGGAGCTCGAAATTCCTGGGACTTCTAGTGTTAAAGCAACCGTATTGGTGACAGTACAGATGTAGACTACCAAATCAGAGTGGTGGGCCATGAAAGAACAGGCGAAGGTCGGGAGGCCCTCTATAACCCAGCAAAATAATGGTTGATTGAGTAATTTTTGACAATTTTATTTACAAATTTCCTCCATATTAAATATGTTTTTTTCCAATCAATTGAAAAGCCAGGTGACGATCGATACCCGACAGATGAAAATGGAAAAGTGATCTATCACAACACAGACATCCGGGACACGTGGAAGGTAGAACGTTGGTTGATCAAAACTTTAATGTTATCTTCTCTTAGCATTAAGAAAATTAATACATTAAAATTTCCCCAAATCTTTGAAAATAAGTGAAAGTGTCAACCTATAGTGTGTCAGCAGTGTGCCTGTAGACCTGTAGGTGAAGCTCAGCGTATAGAGTTGAAAGGAACTGGATATCTTCGTAAATACTCAGTGGGTCCAAAAGTCTGATTCACTTTCTCTAATGGAACACTTAAAGAGTTTGTCCACTAAATTTATATTGATGGCCTATCCTTAATGTCTGATTGGCTGGGGTCCAGCATACACACCCACATCGATCAGCTGTCCCAGGTGCTGGCGGCAGCAGCCAGCCGGAAATACTCAGTTCCGGAGCTGCTGTCACTCTAGGTATGGGGAAGTACCTAGCAGAAGGAAAGGGAAACCCTATGTCTAGGGAAGGGGGAGATGGTGACCCCCCCTGACCAAGCCTCCCGCTGGTCCCTGGGTTATCTCACCACCCTAGATAGGTTCCACACCTATGAGCCGAACTGGATACCTGGCCCTAGGTTGACCCTTATCTGGTCCGTAAGTAGGGAGCAGATGGGATGAGCTCTTCATCAATCCAACTAGGCACTAAAGGTGGCTTTACACACTGCAACATCGCAAACGACATCGCTGTAACATCACCGGTTTTGTGACGTAATAGCGACCTCCCCAGCGACATTGCAGTGTGTGAAACACATCAGCGACCTGGCCCCCGCTGTGAAGTTGCTAATCGCTACAAATCGTTCAGGACCATTCTTTGGTCCTTTGTTTCCCGCTGTGCAGCATGATCGCTAGAAAGTCTCAGTGTGTAAAGGGGACTTTACAGCGACTTTGTTAGCGACTTCCCTTTCAAAAAGCTGCTTTACAACGTCCCCAATGACTAGCTAGGTTGTTCTGCAGGTCCGGATCGCTGTTGCGTCGTTGGCCAGGTTTGCCTGTTTGACAGCTCACCAGCGACTCACCAGAGACTTTGTAGCGATCCCGGCCAGGTTGGGATCGCTGGTGGGATTGCTGAAAGTCTCAGTGTGTAAAGGGGCCTTAAAGGACACACAGGGATAACAAACAAGGTAAACCAACAAACAACATATCTCCAGTGGACTCATGGAGAGAAACTGCAACAACCACCAAGATTCTCCAGATGTATGCAAGCTGACTGCTTGCACTCAATAATTTATAAAGGCATATGAAGTATCACCAGCACCAAATAATTGGAAGTGAAGGTGTATAAAGACAAGGGAAGTATTGATGAACAGCAGCTGACAGGCTGAGGAACTCTGCAGAGTCCTAAAGCAAAAGGGAGGAAAACCAAGCAGGAATGATAGAAGGTCAGGGAACAGCTTGTGTAGCCAAGCGCTGTGACCTTCTATAGCCGGACACCATAGGACTTTCTGTCACCCGTGACAGCGGCCATGTCTTCTGATGGACTCAAAAGTCTTATGGATCCAAATGGCCCCTCCCCTCTGTATGAAAAGACCAACTTCATAAAGGATTTTGTCGCACACATTTTGAACAGAACAGACTGTCAAGGCAGCATTAGACTCTGTTAAGATTGCAGATTCTGACACTCTGCCCAATAGTTTCCCTGATGTCTGGGATCAACACAGGCAGACTCAGGCATCAAACTGCTGTGTGCTGATTTATAGGCAGGCTAGCAAGAGTTAATTAATGCTAGACTGCTTGCTCCTTTAATCGCATGTTGTGCTGAGACCTATCACATCTGCTCCCCTCCTATTTATGCTGGTGGTAGCCTTCTACCCATGCCAGCTATAGTTTATTCCATGTTGGTCTGTGAGGTGTGGTGTCACAGACTCTGTGGTGAAAGTTGTGCTTTAGTTGTGCCAACTGCTTGAAGTGATTGGGAAGTTAACGCTTGTTGTGTTGTACCTTCTTCCTGCTCTTCTTTTTCTCCTGAATCTCTTATTGTCTTTACCTTTGTGTGTGCATACTGTGGGACAGAGTTATGGTTTTCCCTTGTCTGTCTTTATCTGTGGTTTCAACAGATTTCTCTCTCGTCCCTCCCTGGGTGGAAGGGGAATCAGATCAGGACTGGTCAGGGCCAGGAAGGAAACAGAGGCCTTTCTGCCATCAGGAGTATCCCTGAGGTTTGAGATAGCATAGGGCCCCCTAGCTTGAGGAATAGCTTAGGAGCCCCTGATTCCCCGCTATCCCAAAGTCATTGTGATACATTTTTGAAAGAACTTGTTACAAATTTTTCATTCTTCTCTTTTGGACATTGGCACATCAGATCTTTGACCAAGAGATTCCAGACCTTTGACCAACTTTTTAGCAATAAATTTTGATTAGTGCTGGGTTGTTAGAAATTTTGAACCATTAAGTTCCCAATTAATTTAGAAGTATGTTGTGCATCTACGACTTATAGGCAATGGAGGAGTGCAAAGAAACCGGGCTGGCCAAATCAATTGGGGTTTCGAGCTTCAACCGGCGGCAGCTAGAACTAATCCTGAACATGGAAGGACTGAAATACAAACCAGTCTGTAACCAGGTAGTCCATGTTAATGACCCATAAAATGAATGCCCCCCTCCTGCCATCCTTGGCCATTTTTCTTAAAAAAGTAACATTTTTAGGCAATCTTCCATTTCTCTAAACTTTTTTGTTTGTTTTTTCTTAAGGTGGAATGTCACATCTACCTCAATCAAAGTAAATTGTTGGGGTTCTGCAAGTCTCATGATATCATTTTGGTGGCTTTTGGTGTTTTGGGATCCAGTCGAGATGCCAGTTGGTAAATGAAAGCAATACTATAGGTGGAAAATGTATTCTGTTGGGATTGCAGAGAATATAGAACTATCTACAACATCCTAAACATATGGAGATGTCACCTCTAATCCAAGTCTTCTCCATCAGGATAGATCAGGACAGTCCCTATGTCCTTGAAGATCCAGTCTTGATTGAAGTTTCTAAAAAATATGGACGAACCCCAGCTCAGGTGGCAATGAGGCATCTTCTACAACGAGGCATTGTGGTGCTGGCTAAAAGTTTCACACCAGAAAGGATCAAGAACAACTTGCAGGTATGAGTATTTTTTTTTTAGAAACTTCGCTCCCTTTTATTTCAAAGAATAATGTTCCAAAAGTTTCAAATATTTTATCAACAGGTTTCGACACTTTCTTTGTGGTGGTCCTCATGTCTTAAGTGCTTTAATATTCTAGTCAGTCATTTTTCATGGTCACCTACAGATCGCATGCTTAGCGGTTATCCCAAATGATAGTCATTCCGGCGGCCAAAGGCTTCCAAAGATTCAATTTTGCAAAACAAAAATTTGATAACACATTTACAATACTTCTTCGTGGAGTCCACAAAAATTGATCAGCATGGGGTTTTTTTAACAAGGGACTGAGATAAGTGGCCTTCAGAAGCCTCCGCTGTTCGTTACCTATTTGGCAGTAAAATTTTGGAGTTTTCCTGTCCCCGTGAACATGGCGTCAGGGATCTCAAATATCTTCTTGAATGGTCACCTTAAAAAACCTTCCCTTGTAAATCGGAATAGTGTTTTAGTCACTTGTGAAATTGTGGAAAACTTTGTAAATTTTTGCATCTTACACTTTACAATGTCTCCTGTTTTTTCTTAAATTTTATTTTACAGGTTTTTGACTTTCAGTTAAGTGATGAAGATATGGACACGCTGAATAAACTTGATAGAAATCTGCGTTATACAAACGGAAGCCGGTAAGTTTATTTTTCATTTAGGCTGGTAACTTTTACCGTAGCAAGTATCTATGTCTTGAGTACCGTATTTTTCGGATGCACCGGATTATAAGACACACCTCATATTCAGAGCAATAGAGGGTGAAAAAAAAGGGGTCCATCTTATAAACCGATGGTGTCCTACTGGAAGGGGTGGTAGAGGTGGTGGAGTGGGGTCACAGGAGGCAGGGGTGATGGGTGCTCTGATGCTGTCCCAGAAATTGTCGGCTGCGCTGGTGGTGGGGCTGCTCTGCTGAGGCTCGGACTGCGGCAGCGGTTGCGGGCAGTGAGGACTTCAAAGAAATGGTGCCCGGAGTTAGTGCTTGCGCAGATTGAGCTCTCGGCTCAATAGCAAACACAGATCTCATCTGCACAAGCGCCACCCCCGGGCGCCATTTTCCTTAAGTCTGCTTTTGGGAGATCAGTGGGCCGGAGGCGGCGCATGCGCAGATGAGATCTTAAATTGAGAGCTTCATCTGTGCACTCACCGACTCTGGGCACCATTATTTGAAGTCCTTCCCGCCTGCCCCGCCGCACCAGCCCAATTGCCGCAGCCCCAGCACCAGCCACCACAGACCCCGCACAGCCACCGCAGACCCCGCACAGCCGCTGCAGACCCCGCCAATTGTCTGAGACCCCACACAGTCGTCGCAGACCTCGCACAGCCACTGCAGACCCCACACAGCTGCCACAACACTAGCACCAGTTGCCGCAGACCCCACACAGCCACTGCAGCACCAGTCGCTGCAGACCCCACACAGCCACCGCAGCAGTGCAGCACCAGTCTAGCCTCCACAGCTCCTGCAGAGCCATTGCAGCACTAACCCAGCCTCTGCAGCCCCTGCACAGCTGCCGCAGCACCACACCAACCCAGCCACCACAACCCCTGCACAACTGCCACAGCATTCCCCCGGTCTCTCTTCTCCCCCCCTCTGCACCACCCCCGGTAAGCTACATTCAGATTATAAGACGCACCCCCACCTTTAGTCCTGGAAAACCCCTAAAGGTCTTCACAATAGTGCCCAATCCCCAGCAGTCACAGCAGAGTTCCCCTTTGTTTAGTAATCACAACAGTCATTTGCTCAACTTTCATAATTTGGGCTATGTCTTCTTTACTGGAGCCACCAACCTGTAGACCGATCTGTTGTAGTTTTCTTGACCTCAACGCTTGAGCTATCAATTAGATATTTGAGATATTTCTTTTTATTAATGAGTTATTATTATCAATCATGATTGTGAATATTTTGTGTTTTTTCCCATAGTTGGCTCGACCATCCAAAATGTCCCTATGATGATGAATATTGAAATGAAAACCTTATTCAAAGATTCAGGTCTCTTGGGCAGGAGATACCAGTTTGTATATTCTAACTAGACCAAGGACCAAGCGAGATTCAAACAAACATCAATATTGTTGAATGGACATGTACCAGCGATTTGACTACTGCTACTACTAGACTTCACGAGTAAAGGTCCAAATGTGACCTCCACAATCCGTTTAACCTTCATAAATGACTGGACATGACAAAAAAACGGAGATCCTGCTAAATTGGATTACTGACTTCAATATACGTCCTTACAAAGTAGAACCATTGGGTTCACGATTGCTCAATGAACCGTCCATCAAAATACCAACCTCGGAGCTGCCTCTCTTTGATAACTTTGGGTCAATGTGGAACACCATGATATTTTGTGTCAGCCTTCATTCACTTGTTTGATGAATTCTCTTCTTTTATCCAAGACCTTTTTGGGGCTTTGGATGAACCAACAAGGCTTGATGACGGGCATAAGGTTAGGAGACAGTCAGGAAGCCAGTGTTGCCTTTTTGATTATTTTAGTCAAGGTTTAGCTTTTGTTCTTTAAGCAGTCATTAGTTAAAACTGCATGTTTTCAAATTTGATAAAGGGTGACCTTAATTTTGATGTATGAGGTCCAATAAGGCAGATTTACCACTGTATCATAAAAAAGTGCTTGTATAATAAAGGTTGAGTATGGCTTCACCAATTATAATCTTCATACATGGAAATCGCCTGGTGATACTGTTACTGGCCCTACTAGACTTCTAAAGTAATGATCCAAGTGTGATCTTTACAATCCAGAGGAATCTCAAAAATTGTGCGATATAACATAAGTTGAAAAAGCTCCTGTTAAATTGGGCCATTGACCTCAACATACGTCCTTACAGAGTAGAGTCGTTGGGTTCATGATCCCTCAAGAAACCATCCATTACAATGCCTATCTCGAGCCAAAAACTTGTGGGAGCAATGATTGCAAATAGTGTGAGTTGCCTTGGATTGATCATTTTTGGTCAATACGGCCATCGGAATAAATTGTGTTACACCTCCTTCTCTTGTTAGAAAAAAATCTTGAGGTTTCCTGTGGACCAACATGACTCGATGAGAGGCATGGCATGCTTTTTGAAGGTTAGGAGACTACCAGAAGAGCCAGTGTTGCCTTGTTGACCATTTTGAAGGTTAGGAGACCACCAGGAGAGCCAGTGTTGCCTTGTTGATCATTTTGAAGGTTAGGAGACTACCAGAAGAGCCAGTGTTGCCTTGTTGATCATTTTGAAGGTTAGGAGACCACCAGGAGAGCCAGTGTTGCCTTGTTGATCGTTTTGAAGGTTAGGAGACCATCAGAAGAGCCACTGTTTCCTTGTTGATCATTTTTAGTTAAGGTTTGAAGCCTAGTTGTTGCCAAAGCTCAGGTGAAGAGTGAAGACGATAGTTGGAGCAGGAGATTTAGGAGAATCGGCGGGGAGCTGCAGAGAAGTGAGGAGTGGGGTGAGTGGGATATTTTATTGTTTTTTATTCCCACAAAAATGGCTGCCGACTGGCCACTATAATCCACAAATTTGAGGAAATTGTGAAAAAATTGGATCAATATAGAATGGATTCGCTCATTCCTAGTACACACCTATTTCCTAGGGCATTTATAAATTTAGGGGTCCCGATAACAACACGGCACGCGACAGTAGGCAGAAGAGGGAACATCGACACCAGTATCTGAAGATTTAGGTCTGGAATGTCAAGTTGTTCAAGTGGTTTTATCTCAGCATAAAAGTAAAATTTTATAAAAGTAGGTCAACTTTAAGAGTTAATAAACAGTGTCTGCAATATTGTACTTTGGGGTGGGGGAAGGGATGAAATGCAGATACCAGTGAAAGACTCCATGGCGTGAGGACAGAGACCTCATTGTGGGGATGGATGGAGCACAATACTAGCTCTGTGATTACGAAGGCACCTTGTGGACAAGCGTAAAATCCGGATATACAGCCTGTACATAGATGTAAATATAAAACAGCAGTTTTCTGACTTTTTTAATCAATCAGGAGCTGCTTTAATTTTAATACAATGTATTAGAGGCTATAAAGAAAAGTGGGAGGAGAGCAGGAACTGTTAAACCATAGAGGAAAGGAACCATAAAGTCCGGGTGACTCTGTAAGTGGACTCGGCACTCGTGATGTAGAAATGTAAAAAAAAAAATTATATATCCAATTCTACAAGAATGGATTAAGCCAAATATATCTGCTCAAATGTGACTTACTATCTTAAAAACCCAGTACGGATGACCAACGCTAGTGGCCACGTCGGTACTCTACGGCAGCCGGAACGGAGCATTGAGAACCTCCTACTATCTGTAGGTATGGTTGATGCCATCTTTGATTAGTAGGCCCCAACGATGTCTTGACTCAAGTCTCGCCTCAATGTTATGCCGTCACAAGTCCTATGGATCATAAGAGGAACGGAAGATGCCGACCGGTAGTAGAACGTTAGTAGGGTTCTGTTCTGGTTTGGAAGCCAAGGAGTATCGGTGTGGCCACTAGTCTATACCTCTGCAAATTATTTTGCTATTTTGCTCATATCTAGTACAGACCCATCCCTATGTTATAGTTACTTCTTAATATAAATGCAGCGGGTGTTTTGCATCGTCTCCTGATCACCACCTTGGTTTGGGATTTTAGTTGTATTTTATGTGTTTGTTAGGTTGTGTTGGATTTCGGATGAATAAAGTTACATGACTATTTCTCTGGAGGCTTTGTGTCTTATATTTTTGTAGAATCCTTGCATGAAAAATGTATCAACAATTTTTAATTCTTATCATGTGGAACACACAGACTCTTTATGTACTCATGACACGGCAGGTGGGGGGAGGATGGAACCGAATAAAAAGTTTGTAACCCACCAAGGACACTTACATCTCGGACAGAAGATACAAGAGCAATGGATCTTTGTGCGCAGTCCACCATTATCATGAATGATGGACACAAAATTCCCGTAATTGGATTTGGTACCTACGCCCCAGAAAAAGTGAGCACAAAAATATAATCCTTAATATCTGACTATTATTTTAGTAACATTGCACTTTTAATAAATTTATAATTAATTAATATCAGCATAATTATTATTATGTAATATTGGAATTTTAAATAATAATTAAAATATTATTATTATTATAACATTGCACTTTTAATTGATTTATAAGAACAATATTATTATTGTTATTATTCTTATTATTATCATTATTATTATTATTTATTACCACTGCTATTATTATTATTATTATTATATTGCACTTTTAATTAATAAAACTTATATTATTATTATTATTATTATTATTATTATTATTATTATTATTATTATTATTATTTTAGTAATATTGCTATTTAAAATAATGATAATAATAATAATAATAATAATAATAATAATAATAATAATAATGTTATTATCATTATTATTATTTTAGTAAAATTTAACTTTTAAATAATTAATAATAACTATATTATTATTATTTATTACCACTGCTATTATTATTATATTGCACTTTTAATTAATAAAACCTATATTATTATTTATTATTATTATTATTATTATTATTATTGTTTTAGTAATATTGCTATTTAAAATAATAATAATAATAATAATAATAATAATAATAATAATAATAATAATAATAATAATAATAATAATAATAATAATAATGTTATTATCATTATTATTATTTTATTAAAATTGAACTTTTAATTAATTAATAACAACTATATTATTATTATTATTATTATTATTATTATTATTATTATTATTATTATTATTATTATTATTTTAGTAATATTTGAATGTTAATTAATAAGAACAATGTTGTTGTTATTATTTAGAATTTTTGTTATTATTATGTTTTTTAGTAATATTTCACTTTTAATTAAATAATAACAATAATAAATATAATATTATTGTTGTTGTTATTATTATTATTATTATTATCAGAATTGTATTATCATTAGTATTATTTATTTTAGTTTTTATATATTTTGTATTTTAGTAATATTAAACTTGTAATTAATTTAAAGGGGGATACCTGTCTCAGACATTTATGAAAAATTCACATGATATAAAATTAAAGTTATCTTTGCAAATACTACTACTACTACTACTACTACTAATAATAATAATAATAATAATAATAATAATCATTTTTCTTTTAAAATTGTGTTTTAATTTTTTCAAAAATTACAGCTAAATCAAAGTCTAATTGAATTTCAAAAAGTCCACAAAACATAAATGGTCATTTTATTTTTAAACAATTTTTCAGTACAGTACATACTTAAAAAAAAAAAAAAAAGTCTAGTGTTGATTTTAATTTAAAAGTAATAATAGCAAAATCTTTGTCCCA
>NC_134356.1:19040252-19172752 GCF_048569485.1 Anomaloglossus baeobatrachus | reverse complement strand
CAGTCACCACTAGGGGGAGCTCCCTGTATACAGAGATACATGATAAGATCCTGTCTGCAGCCACCACTAGGGGGAGCTCCCTGTATACAGAGATACATGATAAGATCCTTTCATCAGATATTTAGAAAAATTTGTTTTCTTTTATTTACCAGCTTTGGAGCACGTTTCAAACCCCTGATCTTGTCCAACCGGCCCTGGAGAGGTCTCTGCAGGACTTACAGCTGGAATACATGGACCTGTTCATTATTCACAATCCTCTGGAAATGAAGGTGTTAATGGAAAACAAATATAATGAATTATAACCCTCATATACACACACAGGGTGTAAAGCGTGAGGACTGGACCTTTATGGGACCTTGGGTTGTAGGTAGGGGACACTTGTCGGCACCAAATAATGGTCATACAAGAGGCATCGCTACGGCCAAAACATCACGTATTATGCATTATCACATTATTTTATGTCATTGTAAATACTGTAAAAAATAAAACTAAAAAGATAGAAAAAAAATATTTTTCCCAAGTTAGGTACTGTTTATGGTGGCATGTTTGATCTGGCACTGTTATTGGGATATATTCTTTATTGGCTATGCCGTAGCTGCCCTTTCTGGAAGGGACTGTTCATGGGGTCATGCAGCGGTCGGTACTGTTATTGCACACTTTCTGGCAGGCAATGTTTTGGGGGCTTGTCTTGGCTGACACTATCATATAGACCCTTTCTGGCAGCTAATGTTTTCTGGCAGACGTTGCTTATGATGGCATGATGTCCCAGCTGGGAATGCTATTTGGATACCTTTTGGACAAAAACTCTTTATTGGACTTGCTTTGGCTGGCACTGTTATGGTGAAACTGTCTGGCAAGTATTATATATGGGGCATGCTCCATCTGGCACTATTACAGGAACACTTTCTGGCAGAAACATTTTGTAATCATGTTCTGGCATGAACTGGTATGGGTACACAATTTGGTAGGGAACGTTCATGGGACCATGCTCCAGCTGGTACTGTTGTTGTACACTTTCTGGCAGGCACTGTGTATGTGACATGCCCTGTCTGGTACGGTTATGCAGGCACTAGCTTATGGGTCATTCTCCAACTGGCACGTTTATGTGAACACTTGCTTGCAGACACTATAAGTGGCATTCCTTTATGGCACTGTTATTCAGGCACTGTTTATGGGGCCTGCTTTTGCTGGTATTCTTTTGTGGACACTTGCTTTCAGACACTGCCTATGGGATATGCTCTTTCTGGCCCTGTTATGCAAGCATTAATTATGGGGCATGCTCCTGCTGGCACTCTTATGTGGACACTTGCTTGCAGACACCGTGTATGTAACATGCTCTTTCTGGCACTGTTATGCAGGCACTGTTTATGGGGCATGCTCCTGTTGGCACTCTTATGTTGACACTTGCTTACGGACACTGCAAATGTGGCATGCTCTTTCTGGCACTGTGATGCAGTCACTGTGTATGGGGCATGCTCCTGCTGATACTCTTATGTGGACACTTGATTGCAGACACTGTGTATGTGGCATGCTCTTTCTCACACTGTTTTGCAGGCACTGGTTATGGGGCATGCTCCTGCTGGCACTAAGATTGGCACAGTTATCCAGGCGCTGTTTATGGGGCATACCCCAGCTAGAACTTTTATGTGGACACTTGCTTGCAGACACTGTGTATTTAACATGCTCTTTCTGGCACTGTTATGCAGGCACTGTTTATGGGGCATGCTTCGTCTGGCACTCTTATATGGACACTTGCTTGCAGACGCTGCCTATGTGTCATGCTCTTCCTCGCTCTGTGATGCAGGCACTGTTTATGGGGCATGCTTTGGCTGGCACTCTTATATGGACACTTGCTTGCAGACACTGCCTATGTGTCATGCTCTTCCTCGCTCTGTGATGCAGGCACTGTTTATGGGGCATGCTTTGGCAGGCACTCCTATATGGACACTTGCTTGCAGACACTGCCTATGTGTCATGCTCTTCCTCTGTCTGTTATGAAGGCATTGTTTATGGGGCATGCTTCGGCTGGCACTCTTATATGGACACTTGCTTGCAGACACTGCCTATTCGTCATGCTCTTCCTCGCTCTGTGATGCAGGCACTGTTTATGGGGCATGCTTCAGCTGGCACTCTTATATGGACACTTGCTTGCAGACACTGCCTATTCGTCATGCTCTTCCTCGCTCTGTGATGCAGGCACTGTTTATGGGGCATGCTTCGGCTGGCACTCTTATATGGACACTTGCTTGCAGACACTGCCTATTCATCATGCTCTTCCTCGCTCTGTGATGCAGGCACTGTTTATGGGGCATGCTTCGGCTGGCACTCTTATATGGACACTTGCTTGCAGACACTGCCTATTCATCATGCTCTTCCTCGCTCTGTGATGCAGGCACTGTTTATGGGGCATGCTTCGGCTGACACTCTTATATGGACACTTGCTTGCAGACACTGCCTATTCGTCATGCTCTTCCTCACTCTGTGATGCAGGCACTGATTATGGGGCATGCTTCGGCTGGCACTCTTATATGGACACTTGCTTGCAGACATTGTGTATGAGGCATGTAGTGGCTCAAACTCCTATGCGACAATTTCCTACAAGCAGGGTTTATGGGATACGCTCAAGATGGCACGATTATGGGACAACTTCTGTAAGGGACTGTTTCTGCGTTTACAGGGTGGGTGTGTCATGCAGACACATTGTGGCAGGTAATGTTTATGAGGCAGGCTTACACTGCCACTGTTTATGGAGGTACTCCTTTACTGTCATTGGTAATGACACTGGTTATGAGGACACGTTGACACTAGTTATGGGGCCACTCCTACAGTTGTTATGAGGATGGGACCTGTATTTCAGGATCGGGGACACATGCAACATTTATTATCTACCAGAAAATCAAGATGCAGGACACCACATGCAGAATCACAGAGCTGTCACCGTCTTATTTTCTTTTGTAGCCCGGGGACGATGTATTTCCAATGAATGAAAATGGGCAAATCATTTTCCACAATACAGACATCCGAGACACATGGGAGGTGAGAGTCTGAGATTCTCTTTACTTCTCTGCCTTTCATTGTTGAATTAGATTGTAATGTATTCGGATTATGTGATGACTGTCACTAGGTGGCGCTAGACACAATTGTATGCAGTAAATGGAGAGGTAGTCAGACAGACCGAGATTATAAACCAGGAGGATACAACAGTACATGAGGGGCAGACAGAGACGAGGTCAGGATACAAGCCGAAGGCCAGGGTTCCATGAGAGAACGTACAGAATACAGGGAGCAGGCGAGGATGTGGTCTGGAGGAAATTCGAGGTCAGAAGCCAGGAAGTCACAACAGAAACAGGAGAGAACAACAACAGTCCAGAGTCGAGAGGCCAAGATCTGAACACTGCGCACCACGGGAGCCAACAGCACAACTGTAACCAAGAAGTACAACTGGCGGCATCCTGAGCTAGCTCCTCTCTAATGAAGCAGAATAATCAGAAGCATCTGTGAGAGCACCACCCAGGAAGCGTGGAACCCAGAGCTGTGAAACAACCAGCAGAGCATTCATCTTGCAAAACACTCTGTACCATAAGCAAATAGATACCTGCTCTGCAGGAGAGCATAGCAGAACAATACAGAATGTTCTGCACATAGGAATTGTGACAGATTAGTTGATATAGATCTCCAGATAGCAGTACGGCATCTCCTGTTCAGACATTTTGTCACAAAGGGAGGTCCATAAATTGCATGGTCCTCCTGTTGTGTAATACTCAGTGTCTCCTGTGGGGGTGCTGCAGGGAAATTGGACACTTTTCCCTGGAAGCCACAGCTCATCACTGGAGCTCCCTGCAATGACATAACTTCCAATTGGCTTATTATTGAGGGAGGCATGGAAAAAAAAAGAATTGTCCATCCCCTTTAAATAACCTTAAAGATCTAAGATCTAAATCCTTGCTATCTAATTTTCAGGCCATGGAGAGGTGTAAGGACGCCGGGATGGTGAAGTCGATTGGGGTCTCCAATTTTAATCGTAGACAAATAGAGCTTATCCTCAATAAGCCGGGACTGAGGTACAAACCAGTGTGCAACCAGGTAAAATGGACAATATGGCCACTTATGTGTATACGCAGAATAATCATCCTTTTATATCTTCATAATGTGAAAACTGTATCTTAATATCTCACTCATGGACTGAGATATGATGTCTCGAAGATATAGGCCCAAAGCCTGAGGCTGCTCTACTGCGAGACTCTGACTTCAGTCAGATTCCGTGTTGTCATGGAGACTGTGTGGTCTAAATCACCATGCACATCATTATCTATCCCACCTCACCTACTATGTGGATCTACGGGGGACATCAAGTATTTGGTGGTCTGGAGCCACACAAGGTCTCCTCCATGACGACATTGGACCTGACTGAAGTCAGAAGAGTCGTTGTCAGCAGAGTCTCTCCGTAGTACAATCTCGTACCTGACGTATAGTGGTCTTTATCTATAGCCACTATGATTCTTTTCACTAGGAACGTTCTGCCCCCTACAGGTGGAATGTCATATTTATCTGAATCAGAGAAAGCTTCTGGACTTCTGCAGCTCACAAGGTATCGTCCTCGTCGGATACAGCGTCCTGGGGTCCAGCCGGGATGAAAATTGGTAAATAATCACCCATTATACCTATAGGCCTATATTTGTCTATGAACACATATGAAATATATCTACCTTGTTCTATGGAGAATAAAGAAGACCTGTCACCAGGTAAAAAGTGACCAGTTTTTGCTCTTGTTTTATTCCTGCTTCTCCCCTGAATATTATGTTTTTCATTCTTTTTAAATCCATCCTATGGTTTCAGAGATATGGGGTTTTTTTTTGGTTTAGTGCAAATTTTTATGGGTAATTGATAATAATGCAGAACAGCTGAAGACACGCCCCCGAGAATCATGTGAGCCACACCCCCGAGGATCCTGTGAGCCACACCCCCGAGGATCCTGTGAGCTACACCCCCGAGGAATCTGTAAGCCACATCCCCTGTAAAGACCAGAGAAATTTGCGTTAATTAAAAAAAGCCCATATCTCTGGAACTGTATAGTAGATTTTAACAAAATAAAGAACAGCATACTCAGAGGAGCAATGGGAATACACTGACGACAAAAAGGGTAACGATGTTTTGATTTTTTTTTACTTTCAGGTTCCATATCTCACCATCCACAACAGCTCTGAGCGTGAGACAACCTTCATTTTATAGACAATCATCTTGGCTATCTCATACATAAATGTGACTTGGAGCTATTTAGCATATGATTAGTTATGCAGATTCTTGTCTTGCCGCTGCATTGTTACTGTTTTGCTCCTATAAAACTAATTTTTTATTATTTTGTAAATCCAGCATTGGCATCACCCTTCCTGAGTCCTATCAGATTCAAGCATGTCTTGCTCCCCGGCCTCTTCTACATATCCCCAGTGTTGGTGTATACTGGTCAGGTCTCTTCTTCACGTCCCCAGTTCTTCTCCATGTTCCCAGTGTTGGTGTTTACTGGTCGACTCTCTTGGGGATGTATATGACTTTTTTTCACCTCTACCCACAAGTGTTGCATTGGGTTGAGGTCTGGGGACTGTGGGGACAATCCAGCTCCTCTACTTCATTGTCATTGACCCATTTCTTCACCAATCTCGATGTATGCTTTGGTTGTTCTCCTGCTGGAACACTATGTCGTCCTTTTCATACCCATAGTACTCGAGTGCATGAAGTAACTCTTCTTGTAGGATCCTCACATATAGATCAGCACTGAGACCAACATCAATCCTGGTCAAGAATCCAAAGCCTTGGGCTGTGAAACACCCCCATATCATCAGGCTTCCTCCACCGACTTGACAGTTCCTTCAATTTCTCGATCTGTTAGACCCATGTTCCTTGTTTCTTCCAGACCCATTTCCCCCATTAGAGCTGTCTGTTGACTTTCATCTCATCGCTCCAAATCACCCGTTTCCAATCTGCCACTTTCCGTTCTTTGTAATCTCGAGCCGACGCTTCTTATGATGATATTGTAGTCGAGCCTTCTTCGCCTTTTCTGGGCCTCCATTCCAGACTTGTGTAACGTGCGTCACTCGGTTCTTGCATGGACGTCCGTGATGTCACTATTATGAAGCAGACGAGCCGCCTCCACTGCACCGTCGCTCTAGAACTGATAGACCTTGTGATGAGCAACTTGTTGACTCCGATATTTTGCCTGGACGTCACCTCTTGGCTTTTTAATGGAAGGATGGACTTCATTTCGTATTCTTCTCACTGTCATGTCCTCATGATGCAGTTTGGCAATTTTCTTGGCCGATAGACTGCTGCAAATGAATTAGATGATGCTTTTTCTCTTTTCTTGGGAAATCTTCTTCTTGGCGGCTCCTTGGTTCCAACCAGTGACCTTTCACTTGGGAATCAACCTAATAACACACTGAGCTATTAGGGAATGTGAGAACAGGTTGTAATTTGTAGTATATGGGAAGAAATGTGAGAACAGGTTGTAATTTGTGGTATATGGGAAGAAATGTGAGAACAGGTTGTAATTTGTAGTATATGGGAAGAAATGTGAGAACAGGTTGTGATTTGTAGTATGTGGGAAGAAATGTGAGAACAGGTTGTAATTTGTAGTATGTGGGAAGAAATGTGAGAACAGGTTGTAATTTGTAGTATGTGGGAAGAAATGTGAGAACAGGTTGTAATTTGTGGTATATGGGAAGAAATGTGAGAACAGGTTGTAATTTGTAGTATGTGGGAAGAAATGTGAGAACAGGTTGTAATTTGTAGTATATGAGAAGAAATGTGAGAACAGGTTGTAATTTGTAGTATATGAGAAGAAATGTGAGAACAGGTTGTAATTTGTAGTATATGGGAAGAAATGTAAGGAACAGGTTGTAATTTGTGGTATATGGGAAGAAATGTGAGAACAGGTTGTAATTTGTAGTATATGGGAAGAAATGTGAGAACAGGTTGTGATTTGTAGTATGTGGGAAGAAATGTGAGAACAGGTTGTAATTTGTAGTATGTGGGAAGAAATGTGAGAACAGGTTGTAATTTGTAGTATGTGGGAAGAAATGTGAGAACAGGTTGTAATTTGTAGTATGTGGGAAGAAATGTGAGAACAGGTTGTAATTTGTAGTATATGAGAAGAAATGTGAGAACAGGTTGTAATTTGTAGTATATGAGAAGAAATGTGAGAACAGGTTGTAATTTGTAGTATATGGGAAGAAATGTGAGAACAGGTTGTAATTTGTAGTATACAGGAAGAAAAGGGAGCAAAACAGTAACAATGACAAGAATCTGCATAACTAATCATATGATAAATAGTTATAAGTCACATTTATGTATGAGATAGAGAAGATGATTGTCTATAAAATGAAGGTCATCGCACGCTCAGAGCTGTAGAGGATGGTGAGATATGGAGCCTGAAAGTCACATTGTTACCCTTTTACTTGTCGTGAGTGTAAAATTATAGCAAAATCTGTCCACTTTACCTACTGAAAGGCCCTCTTTAAAGGGTGTGTAGAATTTTGCAACTTATTTATTGTATAGTGTTCATATTTTTCAAATCTCCTCCCATTTTGTGCATCTACAGTTGCTCCTCTGCTGCAATATGTGTCTCTGTGGTTAGAGACGTCGTGGGTCACTTCAATCCTTTTTGTGAACATAGTATAGGACTGCAGAATAGAATTTCATACAGTTTTTAATTGTGGAGACACATAGCTCTGCATAGGAGCTGTGTACCCAAAACGAGTGGAGATTTTAACTCAGGAATATTTTCAAAATTGATTTAATTATTTATCATTTGCTTGTGAAATGGTTGGAAACATAAACAAATAAGAAAAGTTGAGACGTTTGTGACCTAAGGTAACTTCCCCTTTGATATCTGCTTATTTCTCCACTAGAGGGCAGTAGAAAGCTCAATACAAAAAGTGAAAAATGATAAAATCAGGAAAATGACTATATATATATATAGATTATATGGGACTGACATTACATTTTCTTAGGATTGACCAAAATTCGCCAGTCGTCCTTGAGGATCCCGTATTGATCACAATTGCCAAAAGACACCATAAGACCCCGGCTCAGGTGGCCATAAGATATTTTCTACAGCTCGGGGTCGTAGTCCTGGCGAAAAGCTTCAACCCCAAGAGGATTAAAGAAAACATTCAGGTTTGGATGGGAAAGAAAATAAAACATGGGAGTCCTCAATTTTGTCTGAAACAGTAACAAAAAGCAATTTGTGCTGCCTACTGCCACCACTAGAGGGAGCACAATACAGAGGTATTTCTACAGCTAGTTCCTGTATACACTGAGCTCCCTCTAGTGGTGGACGGTAGATTCTTATAGTTCCATGCTTGAAATGGTGGAGCTTTTATGGAGGCAGAAATCAAGCTCCTATTCAGTATCTGTTTACCCCATGGTGTGGCATACTAATATGGAAACTTTGGTGCAGCTCTCATTAAGGGATTTTTTATTTGTATACTTTTTATTACAGCGTTATAATTTATGATAGTTATATGTACACATTATTGCAGCACTGTTTATGTGAATTTTTTGGTAAAATTATTTATTCATTGTTGAGATATATATAAATAAATATATATATATATATATATATATATATATATATATATATATATATATTCTTCACAGGTCTTTGATTTTCACTTACCCCCTGAAGACTTGGCAGAGCTTGGAGCTCTCAACAGAAATTATCGCTACGTTGAGGCCAAACTGTGAGTAAATTAGGATTCTCTGTTTTTTTCTGGACTAGTCACTATTACAGCTGCTACTAAATTGTTATCCAGCTTTCTCAAAGGCCTGAACAGAAGATCGACCTTGTTAGTGTGGTAAAAAATATGGAACAGTTGGTAGCATACCTACTATACCTGCAGAATATGCCACCGCTAGGGCATCTGTTGTGAGAAGAGGACTGGCACTGAGCTACTCCTGCTGCTTCCCGTCATGAAAAATTGCTCACTACATACAGATTTATACAGCCACCACCAGAGGGAGCTCACTACATACAGATTATACAGTCACCACTAGAAGGAGCTCACTACATACAGATTTATATACAGCCACCACTAGAGGGAGCTCACTACATACAGATTTATACAGTCACCACTAGAGGGAGCTCACTATATACAGATTTATACAGTCACCACTAGAGGGAGCTCACTACATACAGATTATACAGCCACCACTAGAGGGATCTCACTACATACAGATTTATACAGCCACCACTAGAGGGAGCTCACTACATACAGATTTATACAGCCACCACTAGAGGGAGCTCACTACATACAGATTATACAGCCACCACTAGAGGGAGCTCACTGCATACAGATTATACAGCCACCACTAGAGGGAGCTCACTACATACAGATTATACAGCCACCACTAGAGGGAGCTCACTACATACAGATTTATACAGCCACCACTAGAGGGAGCTCACTGCATACAGATTATACAGCCACCACTAGAGGGAGCTCACTACATACAGATTTTTATACAGCCACCACTAGAGGGAGCTCACTAGATACAGATTATACAGCCACCACTAGAGGGAGCTCACTATATACAGATTATACAGCCACCACTAGGGGGAGCTCACTACATACAGATTATACAGCCACCACTAGAGGGAGCTCACTATATACAGATTATACAGCCACCACTAGAGGGAGCTCACTACATACAGATTTATACAGCCACCACTAGAGGGAGCTCACTACATACAGATTTATACAGCCACCACTAGAGGGAGCTCACTACATACAGATTATACAGCCACCACTAGGGGGAGCTCACTACATACAGATTATACAGACACCACTAGAGGGAGCTCACTACATACAGATTTATACATCCACCACTAGAGAGAGCTCACTACATACAGATTATACAGCCACCACTAGGGGGAGCTCACTACATACAGATTATACAGCCACCACTAGAGGGAGCTCACTACATACAGATTTATACAGCCACCACTAGGGGGAGCTAACTACATACAGATTATACAGTCACCAGTAGAGGGAGCTCACTACATACAGATTTATACAGCCACCACTAGGGGGAGCTCACTACATACAGATTATACAGTCACCACTAGAGGGAGCTCACTACATACAGATTTATACAGCCACCACTAGGGGGAGCTCACTACATACAGATTATACAGTCACCACTAGAGGGAGCTCACTACATACAGATTTATACAGCCACCACTAGAAGGAGCTGACTACATACAGATTATACAGCCACCACTAGAGGGAGCTCACTACATACAGAATATACAGCCACCACTAGAGGGAGCCACTACATACAGATTTATACAGCCACCACTAGAGGGAGCTCACTACATACAGATTATACAGCCACCACTAGAGGGAGCTCACTACATACAGAATATACAGCCACCACTAGAGGGAGCCACTACATACAGATTTATACAGCCACCACTAGAGGGAGCTCACTACATACAGATTTATACAGCCACCACTAGAAGGAGCTCACTACATACAGATTATACAGTCACCACTAGAGGGAGCTCACTACATACAGATTTATATAAAGCCTCCACTGCTACAGGCAGAATTAAATGAAGCAAGGGGGTTGGAGCAGCGTTGCCAACTTGACTTTTTGGTATTTTTGCATGGCTTATCAAAAATTAAACTATTATGATTATAAGTGATACATGTCTGCAGCCCATAATCTGATATGAGGACATCAGCTGCATTCACTGTATACTGTAAAATGATGATAGCTACAGTCTAAATATTGTACGTCATTTTTTCAGCTTCAAAAAATAATTCTGGACGCCTGACATTTTTTTAATTGACAATGCAATATAGTGCCCTATTTTACAGACTGTTGCGGAGTTTGTGGACAGTTGCAGCCCAGGTTTGGAGCTCTGTATCAGCTGTGACCAGCACATTCTCATATATTCCAGTATAGTGCTGCTGCAGCTCGCGGAGGTGTTTGTATCTTCACAATGTCCCAACTGAACATGTCCTAATATATTTTTTCCTTTGTACTATGTTTTCTTTCAGATGGAAGGATCATCCAAAGTTCCCTTTTGCCGATGAATACTGAATACAAATGACTGCAGATTATGGAATAATTCTGCCCCTGTAGATCAGATATTACTTAATCTGTCCTTATTAATTAATTTACATTGATAGTAGTCAAGGATCCATTGATCTCATACAGAGCTACAACTCTCCACTGATAAAATTCAGGCTACCGGCAGCCACCACTAGAGGGAGCTCACGGCATTCTGAGTTATTATACTGTTATGTCTTGAGCTCCCTCTAGTGGTGGCTGCAGGCAGCCTGGATGTTAGCATGCAACTCCTTGCCCTTGTGATGCAAAGCTGTGGATTTGGACCTCTGTAGAAGTTGACTTAAGACAGATTGTCACTATTAACCTTTTCACTAACCTAAACTATGTAATAAACTACTCACTAGTACAATTATATAATATTAATTGTTTCTTTAAACCACTATGAGATGTATGTAAGTACATTTAAGAAGGGATTTTTTAATCTCTATCATGGATATTAACCCATTTGGAAACCCCCATTATAACTCTCTGCCAGTACAAGACGGCAATATGTTTTGGAATTTACTATAAACCTGCAGTACCAAGTGTGTCCACCGGGTGTCACTTACATTTCAACTTTTTATATAGTAGAATTTAGAATGACATATACTGTATAATATATATCATGGAATTACTTTTTGCTTTCCTATTGAAAAGTAAAGTAAAAATTCACACTACTACTAATATTAATAGTACAAAATAAAATCTAAATTTACCGTTTTCCATATTATTTAATATTATAGCACCATTTATTCCATGGCGCTTTACATATGAAAAGGGGTATACATAATAAGGACAAGTACATGAATATAAGGCACAGACAGGTACAGGAGGAAAAAGGACCCTGCCCGCGAGGGCTCACAGTCTACAGGGGAGGGGAGTGAGGATACAATAGGTGAGGGTAGAGCTGGACGAGCAGCGGTAAAGTGGAGTGGGTGGGGGGGGTACAGCAGATTTAAGGCTTATTGGAAGAGGTGGGTCTTCAGGTTCCTTTTGAAGGTTTCAGCGGTGGGCAAAAGTCTGATGTGTTGGGGTAAAGAGTTCGAGTATAGGGGAGGCAGTGAAGAGATTGGCAGACAGGAGAGGCCGGAAAATGATACAAAGATATATAATAAGATTCTGTCTGCAGCCACCACTAGGGGGAGCTCCCTGTATACAGAGATACATGATAAGATCCTGTCTGCAGCCACCACTAGGGGGAGCTCCCTGTATACAGAGATACATGATAGGATCCTGTCTGCAGTCACCACTAGGGGGAGCTCCCTGTATACAGAGATACATGATAAGATCCTGTCTGCAGTCACCACTAGGGGGAGCTCCCTGTATACAGAGATACATAATAAGATCCTGTCTGCAGCCACCACTAGGGGGAGCTCCCTGTATACAGAGATACATGATAAGATCCTGTCTGCAGCCACCACTAGGGGGAGCTCCCTGTATACAGAGATACATGATAAGATCCTGTCTGCAGCCACCACTAGGGGGAGCTCCCTGTATACAGAGATACATGATAAGATCCTGTCTGCAGCCACCACTAGGGGGAGCTCCCTGTATACAGAGATACATGATAAGATCCTGTCTGCAGCCACCACTAGGGGGAGCTCCCTGTATTCAGAGATATATAATAAGATCCTGTCTGCATCCACCACTAGGGGGAGCTCCCTGTATACAGAAATACACGATAAGATCCTGTCTGCAGCCACCACTAGGGGGAGCTCCCTGTATACAGAGATACATGATAAGATCCTGTCTGCAGCCACCACTAGGGGGAGTTCCCTGTATACAGAGATACATGATAAGATCCTGTGTGCAGTCACCACTAGGGGGAGCTCCCTGTATACAGATATACATGATCTGTCTGCAGCCACCACTAGGGGGAGCTCCCTGTATACAGAGATACATGATAAGATCCTGTCTGCAGCCACCACTAGGGGGAGCTCCCTGTATACAGAGATACATGATAAGATCCTGTGTGTAGTCACCACTAGGGGGAGCTCCCTGTATACAGAGATACATGATAAGATCCTGTCTGCAGCCACCAATAGGGGGAGCTCCCTGTATACAGAGATACATGATAAGATCCTGTGTGCAGCCACCACTAGGGGGAGCTCCCTGTATTCAGAGATATATGATAAGATCCTGTCTGCATCCACCACTAGGGGGAGCTCCCTGTATACAGAGATACATGATAAGATCCTGTCTGCAGCCACCACTAGGGGGAGCTCCCTGTATACAGAGATACATGATAAGATCCTGTGTGCAGTCACCACTAGGGGGAGCTTCCTGTATACAGAGATACATGATAAGATCCTGTCTGCAGCCACCACTAGGGGGAGCTCCCTGTATACAGAGATACATGATAAGATCCTGTCTGCAGCCACCACTAGGGGGAGCTCCCTGTATATAGAGATACATGATAAGATCCTGTCTGCAGCCACCACTAGGGGGAGCTCCCTGTATACAGAGATACATGATAAGATCCTGTCTGCAGCCACCACTAGGGGGAGCTCCCTGTATACAGAGATACATGATAAGATCCTGTCTGCAGCCACCACTAGGGGGAGCTCCCTGTATACAGAGATACATGATAAGATCCTGTCTGCAGCCACCACTAGGGGGAGCTCCCTGTATACAGAGATACATGATAAGATTCTGTCTGCAGCCACCACTAGGGGGAGCTCCCTGTATACAGAGATACATGATAAGACCCTGTCTGCAGCCACCACTAGGGGGAGCTCCCTGTATACAGAGATACATGATAAGACCCTGTCTGCAGCCACCACTAGGGGGAGCTCCCTGTATACAGAGATACATGATAAGATCCTGTCTGCAGCCACCACTAGGGGGAGCTCCCTGTATACAGAGATACATGATAAGATCCTGTCTGCAGCCACCACTAGGGGGAGCTCCCTGTATACAGAGATACATGATAAGATCCTGTCTGCAGCCACCACTAGGGGGAGCTCCCTGTATACAGAGATACATGATAAGATCCTGTCTGCAGTCACCACTAGGGGGAGCTCCCTGTATACAGAGATACATGATAAGATCCTGTCTGCAGCCACCACTAGGGGGAGTTCATACAGTTCTATTAAGGTTATTGGAACTTGTCTGCAATACAACATATACTTTATTTTTTGGTGTTGCTGTTTTTTTTAACTTCTGGAAGCTGTTCATATTTTTGGGCAGATGGTAATGGCATATTGGTGTCACCCTGCAGTCTTCCCCTGTCCTTACTGCTGCGGCTCTTCTTTCGGTGTCAGTCTTCTCTCCAGTTCTAGTGTTCTATTCGTGAACCGTGAGGAAAGTGACTTATTCAGTAATAAAACCATAAAGTGATGGACTCTACACTCCACAGATATCACCGCCCAGAATATAATATGCGGGAGCAAGAGCAGCATCCTGCAAAGCTGATAACAAAACTATACAAGGTCACATTCACGGATCTTTCCAGAACAATTCTGTTAGCTGCATAAATACTGGACGTACACATGAGTAGAGATGAGCGATCCGGTCCCGGTTCGGCTCGAGGTCGGCTCGCCGAACGGAGGTCCCGTTCGAGTTCGGCTCGTCGAACGTTCGACAAACCGAACTCGAACTGCATAGGAAACAATGGCAGGCAATCACAAACACATAAAAACACCTAGAAAACACCCTCAAAGGTGTCCAAAAGGTGACAAATAACTCAAACACAACACAAACACATGAGAAAGTGACAAGGACAAATACTCATGCGAAAACAAAACAGCTGGACAAGGAAAAAGAGGAGGACACACAGATATAGGCATGGCACGCCCTTCTAAAATCATGTAAAACACAGCAAGGGGACTCCAAGCGTAGTCTCCCTTTTTTTCCAAAAATTGGGCCCCACACACACCCACCCCTTCAGTGGCAGCACTTGTGCCCCATTTGTGCACTTCACAGCTAGATTTGCATCAAGCACATTCAAAAATACGGCCTAATTAACCGTCCCCAGGATGACACCGGGGTAGGTAGCAAAGTCTTTCCTGATCCCAGCTCTGTTCATCTTGGCTTCTTTTAAAAACACAGCAAGCAAGGGTTACTCCAAGCGGAGTCTCCCTTTTTTTCCAAAAATTGTGCCCCACACACACCCACCCCTTCAGTGGCAGCACTTGTGCCCTAGTTGTGCACTTCACAGCTAGATTTGCATCAAGCACATTCCAAATCCACAAGCATTTACTCGCCCCAGGATGACACAGGGGTAGTAAATTCCTTCTGGATCCATGACTTGTTCATTTTGATGAACGTCAGTCTGTCCACATTGTCACTGGACAGACGCGTGCGCTTATCTGTCAGCACACACCCAGCAGCACTGAAGACACGTTCAGAGACAAGGCTGGCAGCTGGACACGACAAGATCTCCAAGGCGTAAGTGGAGAGCTCTGGCCATTTTTCTAGATTTGAAGCCCAAAATGAGCAAGGCTCCATTTGCAAAGTCATGGCATCGATGTTCATTTGGAGATACTCCTGTATCATCCTCTCCAGACGTTGACTATGTGTCAGACTTGTTGTCTCTGGTGGCCTTGCAAAAGAGGGTCTAAAAAAATTATGAAAAGATTCCATAAAATTGCTGCTCCCAGCACCAGATACGGTGCTACTGGTACGGGTAGACTGTTGAAGATGACGAGACCGTCCCATGTTTGGCAAGTTACAACTGGGAGATTCACTCCCTGCACCTGCACGGTTGTTTGGTGGAAAAGCCGATCTAAGATCGAGTAACAGCTTCTGCTGATACTCCTGCATACGTGCGTCCCTTTCTATGGCTGGAATTATGTCACAAAATTTAGACTTGTACCGGGGATCTAATAGTGTGGCAAGCCAGTAGTCATCATCACTTCTAATTTTGACAATACGAGAGTCATGTTGGAGGTAGTGCAACAAGAAGGCGCTCATGTGTCTTGCGCAGCCATGTGGACCAAGTCCACGCTGTGTTTGTGGCATAGAGGTGCTACCCGTTATTTCTTCCTCTGACATCTCCCCCCAACCTCTTTCAACTGAAATTTGACCAAGGTCTCCCTCATCCGCTGAGTCTTCCATGTCCATGGACAGTTTGTCCTCCATTTCTTCATGTTCTCCTGCACCCTCCTCAACATTTCGCCTGCTACTATGCGCCCTTGTTGATCCCTGTCCCCCATGGTCCCATGCCTGCTGCGTTGGTGATGATGAACGTCTGGACCTTGGTTATGTTGTTGTGTCTTGCGCATATGAATCCTCCTGTAGTTCCTCCCCTTCCTGTTGTTCCACCCCCTGACTCCGAATAGTGTTTAGCGTGTGCTCCAGCGTGTAAATGACTGAAATTGTCATGCTGATAATGGCATTGTCAGCGCTAAACATATTCGTCGCCATGTCGAAACTGTGCAGAAGGGTGCATAGGTCCTTGATCTGAGACCACTCCATCAGGGTGATCTGCCCCACCTCTGCATCTCGTTGGCCCAGGCTATACGTCATGACGTATTGCACCAGGGCTCGGCGGTGCTGCCACAGTCGCTGTAACATGTGGAGAGTTGAATTCCAGCGTGTCGCCACATCGCATTTCAGGCGATGAACCGGCAGGCCGAAAGACCTCTGCAGCAATGCAAGTCGCTCAGCTGCGGCGCTTGAACGGCGGAAGTGAGCAGACAGTTTTCGTGCCCTGTTCAGAAGGCCGTCTAGGCCGGGATAGTGTGTTAAAAATTGCTGGACGACAAGGTTCAACACGTGAGCCATACAAGGTACGTGTGTCACCTTGCCCAGGCGAAGGGCCGCACCCAGGTTTGCAGCATTGTCGCACACGGCCTTACCAGGCTGCAGGTTGAGTGGAGACAACCATTTATTAAACTCGGACCGCAGAGCTGACCACAACTCCTCAGCTGTGTGACTCTTATTCCCAAGACATGTCAAGCTAAAGACCGCCTGATGCCGTTGCGCTCTGCTGCCAGCATAGTAATGAGGGGTGCGTGATTCCTTCTACGCAGTGAGAACGCTGGTGGCCTGACCAGGCAGGCTTGGGGCGGAGGTGGAGGACCCAGATGAGGTGGAGGATGCAGAAGCAGTGGCGGAACTTGGACAGACAGAGGATTGACACACAAGTCGTGGGGACGGCAAGACTTGTGCAGCAGACCCTTCACCATCTATCACCATAGTTACCCAGTGCCCAGTCAGCGACATGTAACGTCCCTGTCCATGCTTACTGGTCCAAGTATCGGTGGTGAAATGCACCCGTTCACACACAGAGTTTCTCAAGGAAGCGGTGATGTTGTGTGCGATATGCTGGTGTAGCGCGGGCACACCTTTCTTAGAGAAGTAGTGGCGACTAGGCATCTGGTACTGGGGCACAGCGACAGACATAAGGTCTCTAAAATCCTGTGTGTCCACTAGGCGGAAAGGCAGCATTTCGGTAGCCAAGAGCTTACAGAGGGATAGAGTCAACCTCTTAGCTTTGTCATGGGTCGCAGGAAGTGGCCTTTTATTTGACCACATCTGAGGGACAGAGATCTGGCTGCTGTGTGTAGACGGTGTTGAGTAGGGTGTCCCTGGAAAAATGCAGGTTTGTGAGGAAAGTGCAGGCGGAGACATGATGTTGCCTTCATCCAACGTTGGTGCTTTCGATGTCTGAGAGAGCTGTACACACTCACTTGTTTCCCCTTCCAAACCAACTGACGACCTACCAAGCAAACTGCCTGTTGCGGTTACAGTGGTGGAAGTTGTGCGTGGTAAAACAGGTGTGACAGCTGTCCCCACAGTCCTGGAAGATGAAGAGCGCGCGGATGCACTGGAAGGGGCAGGCCGTGGATGGTTCGCTCAGCTAGGCCGCATTGCAGCACAGTGAGCTTCCCACCGGGACCTATGATATTTATTCATGTGACGATTCATGGAAGAAGTTGTCAAACTGCTGAGGTTTTGACCTCTACTAAGAGAACCATGACAAAGTTTACAGATCACATAATTTGGGCGATCTTTTTCTATGTCAAAAAAGGACCAGGCTAGGCAAGGCTTAGAGGCCATGCGACCTGTTGATCCACCCCGAATAATGCTCATAGGCAGAGTGGTGGCTGAGGATGCAGTTGTAGACGTGCTACCAGTGCTCCGACTCTGTCCAGGAAGGCGCAAGGTAACTTCGTCGTCGGTTGCATCCTCCTCCACCGCCTCTGTTGACCTCCTCGAGTGCCTGACTGGGGGTTGACAGTAGGTGGGATCTAGAACTTCATCATCAATTGTTGTGTTTGCACTCCCCTCCCCCTCAGACCGAGCCTCTTCTTGCCCTGACCAAATATTTAAGTTGTCATCCCAATCGGGTATCTGCGTCTCATCTTCATCAGTATGTTCCTCATTGTCTATAACCACAGGTGTTACAGTTTGTGACAAAGGGTCAACATTATGCTCAGAAACTTGGTCCTCACGGCCTGAATCAGAGTCACAAAGGTTCTGGGCATCACTGCAGACCATTTCCTGTTCTGTACTCACTGTAGCTTGGGAGCAGACCTCTGATTCCCAGGCTATAGTGTGACTGAACAGCTCTGCAGACTCAGCCATCTCAGTTCCACCATACTTGGCAGGGCTGATGGAGACTTCAGAGCTGGGAGAAAGCAAGTTTGATTGGGATGACAATTCAGAGGACTGGTGTTTTTTGGATGCGGTACTTGAAGTGGCTGAGAGGGCACTTGTTGGACCACTTGAGATCCATTCAAGCGTTTTTCTTTTTTGGCCATCATCTACCTTTGTTCCTGTTGTTCGTGTCCGTTAAAAAGGGAGCACATCGGATTGTCCTCGGTAAGTAGTAGACATCTTACTTTTGCTGGTAGATGGTCTATCTTCAGCAGATGATAATGGAGCTTTGCCACCTTCCCCACGGACAAACCCTTTTTTTCCTTTTCCACCACGCCTCTTCCCCTTTCCAAAAGCATCTGTCATTTTGCCACTCATGTTGATTGCGACAAGATTGTGCACTGAAAATGTGGTAGTAAAAATTGAGAGGTGGTGTAGATTGCAGCGGTGGTCTAGCTTTATTAACAGCAGAATAATAAAGAATAAATATCCCTGACAATGCAACTACGGCCCTTAAACTGGCAGCATCAATTGCTAGTATAATGGCTTAGTTATAATGAGTTGGAGTGTGCAATGCAGGTAGAGGTGCTGCAAATGTCTTTGCACTAGTGTGACTAGACAAAAGTCCAATAGCCACGTTTAGGATGCCACTAGGTACACTGAGTGTTTGCTAGTATAATGGCTTAGTTATAATGAGTTGGAGTGTGCAATGCAGGTAGAGGTGCTGCAAATGTCTTTGCACTAGTGGGACTATAGCAAAGTCCAATAGCCACGTATAGGATGCCAGTAGGTACACTGGGTGTTTGCTAGTATAATGGCTTAGTTATAATGAGTTGGAGTGTGCAGAGGACAGGAGGGTACAGTGGCAGGGTTGTGGGGCTCTGGGTAGAGGAATGGAAGCCTGCCTTTCTATTCCCTCCTAATGGGGAAATGCAGCGACGAAATCCCTGACCTTTGCTACACAGACGCTGTCGCTGTTTTCAGGACCTGTCACCTTAACTCTGACCCTGCCCGTACGAGCCCTTAAAAGGACTGATAGATAGTGCTATCCCTATGCTGTCCAGCGTATCCAATATCGGCGATAGGACTCAGGACGGAGCTGCGCCAGTGATGTCTGACACCAAGGACGCAGAAGAGATAATGGCGTCCTGGAGGAAAATGTCCGGTTTTATAATGCAGGGACATGTGACATGGACATCCTATCACACATGCCGTTGCTTCTCTGGCTAAAAGTCCACTTAGCTGCGTGTGTGTCTGGGATTGGCTGACATGCTGGCCCGCCCCACAAGACAAGCGCGCTTAGGGAAGGAAGACAAGGAAAAAAAAAAAAAAATGGCGATCGCCATTATAGAAACAGCAGTGATCTGAAGGCGCTGTTCACGCACACTATACACTGAAATGTCATAATAGTGTGAGTCACAGAGTGACTTACACTATTACAGCGGAAAGCCAGCTAGGAATTTGCTGTTTTTTTGCTGCTAGAACCGTTCTCGAACGTTTCTAGAACTATCGAGCTTTTGCAAAAAGCTCGAGTTCTAGTTCGATCTAGAACAGGCCCCAAAATCACTCGAGCCTAGAACTGGAGAACCACGAACCACGAACCGCGCTCAACTCTACACATGAGATGACTGTCGGCCCAATTAACGCCGATCTTCTGTTCTCTACTAGAGCCGCCGCCCGACGCCTTATATCTGGGAGATGATCTGTAGGCAGATCAAAATCACACGTGAATCCATATTTCCTCCAACAATAAATTGCCCTGGTCCCATCCACAATAGATTTTTGGCTGAAACGTCAATATGAGCGAGTATAGACAATCTAATGTGCATGTGCGGCTTTAGATTAGAATATGGACAATGTTACGATGAAAATTGGACCTATAGCTCAGAGAGCAGCCATGTTCACTGAGATACATCCAGTATTATACTCCAGAGCTGCACTCACTATTCTGCTGGTGCAGTCACTGTGTACATACATTACATTACTGATCCTGAGTTACATCCTGTATTATACTCCAGAGCTGCACTCACTATTCTGCTACTGCAGTCGCTGTGTACATACATTACATTACTGATCCTGAGTTACCTCTTGTATTATACTCCAGAGCTCCACTCACTATTCTGCTGGTACAGTCACTGTGTACATACATTACATTACTGATCCTGAGTTACCTCCAGTATTATACTCCAGAGCTTCACTCACTATTCTGCTGGTGCAGTCACAGTGTACATACATTACATTACTGATCCTGAGTTACCTCCTGTATTATACTCCAGAGCTGCACTCACTATTCTGCTGGTGCAGTCACAGTGTACATACATTACATTACTGATCCTGAGTTACCTCCAGTATTATACTCCAGAGCTGCACTCACTATTCTGCTGGTGCAGTCACAGTGTACATACATTATATTACTCATCCTGAGTTACCTCCTGTATTATACTCCAGAGCTGCACTAACTATTCTGCTGGTGAGAATATATTTTGCTGTAGAGGATATGTCCTATATTTAACCTTTTATGTAGTGGAATTTGCATCATGTGGATGAAAGTGTCATGATGTATGTGCTTTTCTCCATCCCATATTTTTGTATAAGATGCCATGTGATGTATTTTACCTTCTCACTGTATTTGCTGTAATACTATGTCAGGATGTGATGTCACTTTCCTTTGGTTGTACTTACTGAACACTTTGAAATGTCTTGGGATGTAAGTAACCATACCTTCCCCCATCTCCTGTGTCTCTGGGCCCATAATGCAATTATCTCTTGTCCACACAGCCAGGGGAATTTCCCATTGTTTCGTAAGCAGTGTATAACGCCAACTACACAAACCTGTAGACATCTCGGAGCCAACCTTCTAGAATCTTCTAGTGGGCCCAACCATTGCATAGACCCCTACCCTTGAGGGGCGGGCCCACGAGCTCAGACAATACACTCCTGTTTCTAAGTGCAGTTGGGAGCTGAGTTTTGAAGAGGAAGGGAGCGAGATCTGATTCTGCGGACAGATCTCGCCGTCCAGTGGATTGTGTGGGATTTCTGGGACTCTGAAGAGGACTATTTCATCGTGATCTGGCACTTTGGATTATCGGGAGGTGCCCCCGAATCTATTTTATTTGGACTTGTCGTGTGCTGTTCCTGTATTCCTGTTAGTAAACCTGTTGGATCATCCTCGGCATGTTGTCTCTCTTTGCTCTGATGTACACCCCGTCACAAACTGGTGGCAGCGTTGGGATCAGAGCAGAAGGAATGGAGGACAACGGCCCATCAACAGCTGGAACCAGAACCTCAGAGTACAAGAACTGGACTGTGGTGAACCTACAAACAAAGGCCCGTGAACTGGGAGTCAGCTACAAGGGACTCTCCAAGGAGCAGCTGATTGAGGCGTTGGAAGGAGTTTGCTCGCAAAATGACGCTGAGGAAGGATCCTCCCAGCAAATGGAAGAAAGACGGCAGCCGGAGGTAAATACCCAAAAAAGTCAGTGGGTTGTGTGGTACGAGGAGGAGATGGCCTTGTTGGGAGAGGAGACCACCATAGAATATAAGATGGAGGTCATGCGTGGAGCTAAAGAGAAGGAGCGCAGGATGGAGGAGATGGAATTTCTGGATAAGCAGCTCGCTGTGGAAGCCGCTAGAGGTTCCAGACAGACTGTAACCCCAGCACCCACCATGAGGGAACTTCCCAGAGTGTCCCGCAAAGACTTCAAGCAGTTTAATGAGGCTGCAGGCGACATTGAGGGCTTCTTCCAGGACTTTGAGCATCAGTGTCGATTAATGGAAGTCCCAGAAAGGGAGCGCGTCCGGCATCTGGTTGGGCTCTTAGAGGGTGGAGCTGCCGCAGCCTATAGAGCTATGGACCCTCGGTGGAACTGTGAGTATGCGGATATTAAACAGACTATTCTAGAACATTATGCTGTAACGCCAGACACTTACAGGACTCAGTTCCGTACTTTAGCATGTGATGAGGAAGTGTCTTTCAAGATGTATGCCCACAAACTCAAACATCTGTGGCATCGTTGGCTGGAGGCAGAGGAGGCCTTAACCTTGGAGACCGTCCTCCAGGTCCTCCTAAAAGAGCAGTTTTACTTCAAGTGCCCTGCTGAGATCCGGGAATGGGTGCGTGAGAGGAGACCAGAGACAGTGGAACAAGCTGCTGCTCTAGCTGATGAGGTGCTCACTATCAAGCCTCAGTGGAAGAAGCTGCTAGCAGAGGGAGCAAAAATGACCAGCTCCCCAACACCAGAGGTTCCTTGTCCTTCAGTGCCCAATGTTCCTCAACCTCCTAGATCACCACCTCATGTGGATACCCGTGTGTATGTGCCTCCAGTTGTTTCTACCACATTTTCTGGAATGCGACGAGGAGAGAAAGTAGAAGAGCGAAGATGTTATAGCTGTGGGCATCCCGGACATCTGCGGGCCACATGCCCATCTATCCAGTGGAGTCATCCTCCAAATCGACAACCACCTCCAGCACCTGCACCTCCCTATCAGTCACCAAGGTCTCCTACCTACTTCTCCAGAAGGCAAACTGGAAGGAGTGAGACGCAGCGCAGATGTTATCAATGTGGGCAGCCTGGTCATCTGCAAGCTCACTGTCCAGGTGTTCGGAGACAGAACAGCTGCAGACCACCTTTGCCTGTCCATTATCTACAGACACCTTCAGCAGGAGAAGAGCTGGATTCAGGCCCTGATGATTTGCCAAGTGACTCTGATATGTTGACTTCCCTACCAGGAGTCTATGGAGTGCGAGCCACAGCCACCCGTTCTTCTGATCTTCGGCATAAACATCTACAGGAGGTCGTGCTGGATGGCCAAAAAGTTGTTGGCTTTCGTGACACTGGGGCTTTTCTCACCATCGCAGATCCCCGAGTAATTCAACCAGAAGCAATTCAACAGGGACCAGGAATTGCCATTGAATTGGCTGGAGGTACTCAAAGATACATTCCAAGAGCGAGTGTGACCCTGGATTATGGCTTTGGGGCAAAACAATGCATAATCGGTGTGATGAGCGGCCTTCCTGCAGACATACTCCTAGTCAATGATGTGGGAGATATACAATGCCGATTTGTGGGTGCAGAAAGCCGAGTTTGAGTGAGGGAGGACACAAAAGGAACCTTGTCCTTCCAACCCTATCGCTCTACAAGGGATTACCAACAGCTTTTCCATCAAATACAAGTGTGGAAGCCAACACCAGAATGCAGACGGACTGTCCAGGCAAGAGGAGCCTTGAGTCCTGTCAGCCATGCCTGCGTGTACTTAACCAGCGACCTGTAGAGGTCCCTAGTACGTACACAAGTTGGGAGGGAAAGGGATTGTCATGATGTATGTGCTTTTCTCCATCCCATATTTTTGTATAAGATGCCATGGGATGTATTTTACCTTCGCACTGTATTTGCTGTAATACTATGTCAGGATGTGATGTCACTTTCCTTTGGTTGTACTTACTGAACACTTTGAAATGTCTTGGGATGTAAGTAACCATACCTTCCCCCCATCTCCTGTGTCTCTGGGCCCATAATGCAATTATCTCTTGTCCACACAGCCAGGGGAACTTCCCATTGTTTCGTAAGCAGTGGATAACGCCAACTACACAAACCTGTAGACATCTCGGAGCCAACCTTCTAGAATCTTCTAGTGGGCCCAACCATTGCATAGACCCCTACCCTTGAGGGGCGGGCCCACGAGCTCAGACAATACACTCCTGTTTCTAAGTGCAGTTGGGAGCTGAGTTTTGAAGAGGAAGGGAGCGAGATCTGATTCTGCGGACAGATCTCGCCGTCCAGTGCATTGTGTGGGATTTCTGGGACTCTGAAGAGGACTATTTCGTCGTGATCTGGCACTTTGGATTATCGGGAGGTGCCCCCGAATCTGTTTTATTTGGACTTGTCGTGTGCTGCTCCTGTATTCCTGTTAGTAAACCTGTTGGATCATCCTCGGCCTGTTGTCTCTCTTTGCTCTGATGTACACCCCGTCACAGAAAGACCCTTTAAAAACCATAAAAAATTGTAAAAAAAAAATATAAAAATAAAATCTCTGGTTCTATATTGCTTGTTCTTCTGATACCACAGAATAAAAATGGGAAAAAAGAGAACTTTTTGTTTTTATCTCATTTACTGGTGACGTCACAGACATTGTCTTAGCATGTAATATACAGGAATGTAGACATGTAACGCTGCGGTGTAAGCGGCGCGCGCTGCTCAGTACTCGTCATGGAACGGATATTCAGGATGATCCTTCATTCTGAAGAAATACAAAACACATAAATCATCATTATACAAAAAATCCTGTCTAGTGTTACTAGAAGGAGGAATTGTCCTCTTCTCTGGGGTCCTCAGAGGGGCAACTCACGCCTTAAAAGGTCCATAATGCAGGTTCTTATCCAGCGCTTCTAGAGTTTTCATGTCTTCAGACTTTAGTTCAAAATCAAAAACCTGAAAAAGAGAAGACATCCAGAAAGTGTACGGGCGAGACAGCGGGGGTACAGGCGAGACAGCGGGGGTACAGGCGAGACAGCGGGGGTACAGGCGAGAAAGCGGGGGTACAGGCGAGACAGCGGGGGTACGGGCGAGACAGCGGGAGCACGGGCGAGACAGCGGGAGTACGGGCGAGACAGCGGGGGTACAGGAGAGACAGCGGGGGTACAGGCGAGACAGCGGGGGTACGGGCGAGACAGCGGGGGTACAGGCGAGACAGCGGGGGTACAGGCGAGACAGCCGGGGGAACAGGTGAGACAGCGGGCGTACAGGCGAGACAGCGGGGGTACAGGCGAGACAGCCGGGGCACAGGCGAGACAGCGGGGGTACAGGCGAGACAGCGGGGTACAGGTGAGACAGCCGGGGTACAGGCGAGACAACGGGGATACATGCGAGACAGCGAGGATACAGGCGAGGCAGCGGGGGTACAGGCGAGACAGCGGGGGTACAGGCGAGACAGCGGGGGTACAGGCGAGACAGCCGGGGCATAGGCGAGACAGCGGGGGTACAGGCGAGACAGCCGGAGTACAGGCGAGACAGCCTGGGTACAGGCGAGACAGTGGGGTACAGGCGAGACAGCGGGGTACAGGCGAGACAGCAGGGGTACAGGCGAGACAGCGGGATACGGGCGAGACAGCGAGGGTACAGGCGAGACAGCGAGGGTACAAGCAAGACAGCGGGGGTACAGGCGAGACAGCCGGGGTACAGGCGAGACAGCGGGGGTACAGGCGAGACAGCGGGGTACAGGTGAGACAGCCGGGGTACAGGCGAGACAGCGGGGATACATGCGAGACAGCGGGGATACATACGAGACAGCGGGGATACAGGCGAGGCAGCGGGGGTACAGGCGAGACAGCGGGGGTACAGGCGAGACAGCGGGGGTACAGGCGAGACAGCCGGGGCACAGGCGAGACAGCGGGGGTACAGGCGAGACAGCCGGAGTACAGGCGAGACAGCCTGGGTACAGGCGAGACAGTGGGGTACAGGCGAAACAGCCAGGGTACAGGCGAGACAGTGGGGATACGGGCAAGACAGCGAGGGTACAGGCGAGACAGCGGGGTACAGGCGAGACAGCAGGGGTACAGGCGAGACAGCGGGGTACGGGCGAGACAGCGAGGGTACAGGCGAGACAGCGAGGGTACAGGCGAGACAGCGGGGGTACAGGCGAGACAGCGGGGGTACAGGCGAGACAGCGGGGGTACAGGCGAGACAGCAGGGGGGATGTCTCCAGGAGGAATAGGAGCCTCATTGCCCTGCTCCTCATGAGATCTGAGAATGGTGAGATGACTCTGCTGACCCTGTCCCTATTAATAAGATGACTCTACTGATACTGTCCCTATTAATAATAAGATGACTCTAATGACCCTGCCCCTATTAATAAGATGATTCTACTGACTTTGTCCCTATTAATAAGATTACTCTACTGATCCTGTCCCTATTAATAAGAAGACTCTACTGATCCTGCCCCTGTTAACAAGATGACTCTACTGATCCTGTCCCTGTTAATAAGATGACTCTACTGATCCTGTCTCTATTAATAAGATGACTCTACTGACCCTGTCCTTATTAATAAGATTACTCTACTGATCCTGTGTCAAGTAATAAGATGACTCTACTGACCCTGTCCTTATTAATAAGATGTCTCTACTGACCCTGTCTCTATTAATAAGATGACTCTACTGACCCTGTCCCTATTAATAAGAAGACTCTACTGACCCTGTCCCTA
The DNA here is from genome assembly GCF_048569485.1 of Anomaloglossus baeobatrachus. Classification (NCBI taxonomy): domain Eukaryota; kingdom Metazoa; phylum Chordata; class Amphibia; order Anura; family Aromobatidae; genus Anomaloglossus; species Anomaloglossus baeobatrachus. The sequence continues at coordinate 19,145,902 of NC_134356.1, read as the reverse complement.
TTAATAAGATGGCTCTACTGACCCTGTCCCTATTAATAAGATGGCTCTACTGACCCTGTCCCTATTAATAAGATGGCTCTACTGACCCTGTCCCTATTAATAAGATGGCTCTACTGACCCTGTCCCTATTAATAAGATGGCTCTACTGACCCTGTCCCTATTAATAAGATGGCTCTACTGACCCTGTCCCTATTAATAAGATGACTCCACTGACCATGTCCCTATTAATAAGATTACGCTACTGACCCTGTCCCAATTAATAAGATAACTCTACTGACTCTGTCCCTATTAATAATAAGATGACTCCACTGAATCTGTCCCTATTAATAATAAGATGACTCTATTGACCATGCACTTTAACAACAATGAAATGAGACTGCTGTCCCTATCCTCTATTGATAATGAAATGACTCTACTGGACCCTGCCCTGTAATGATAATGAAATGAGTCTCCTGTCGCTGCCCTCTAATGACAGAGAGATCATTAGGGGATAGTGACACTAGTGGTAATGAAATTATATTTTTAATGATAATGAGATGACTCTGCTGATTCTGTCCCAATCTACACAGCAAATTTGAAATGTGAAACACAGAAAATAGTACATTTCCGCTTACTGTGTGAGCTTCACTGCATATGTAAAGACAGGAATATGTTATCATTTTTCTATAGATATAGGCTATGAAATAAACACAATTTTTTTCTTTTTCGTGGTACATTTCCTATTTGATCTCTGATAATATAGCAGGGTACTGAGTGTATAAGAAGTCATAGTTACCCCGAGGTTTTGCTTTAGTCGGGCCGCACTGAAACTTTTGGCCAATACCACAATGCCCTTCTGTAGGATGAAGCGCATGGCGACCTCTGCTGGAGAACGGTTGTATTTCGCTGCCACGTTGGCCAGGACTGGATCTCCCAGCAGGACAGGAGTGCTCAGGTCCACCCTACAAACGGCACCAATGTCAGTAACACCACAAGGTGGAATGATGGTATGTACACCATGACACCTACCAGTCCTTGTCTCTGTGGGACCCCAGCACGCTGTACGCCACCAGCACGATATCCTTAGAATTACAGTACGACTGCAGCTTGCTCTGACTCAGATATACGTGGCACTCCACCTGTCATCCACAGGACAATGGTGTAAGTATTGGCTCTAATACTCTGTCCAATGTCTCCCATACATGGCACAGACAAACGAGAGGAATTCCTCCTCCCCTATCTACATGTAGCACCTATTCAGAAGAGGAAGCTGCATGGAGGACATTATACATCAGTAATAAGCAGTGTAGATGTGAATACAGATAGCAGCAGCATGGAGGACATTATACAGCAGTACTGAGCAGTGTAGAGGCGAATCCAGATAGCAGCAGCATGAAGGACATTATACAGCAGCACTGAGCAGTGTAGACATGAATCCAGATAGCAGCAGCATGGAGGACATTATACAGCAGCACTGAGCAGTGTAGAGGTGAATGCAGATACCAACAGCATGGAGAACATTATACAGCAGCACTGAGCAGTGTAGAGGTGAATCCAGATAGCAGCAGCATGGAGGACATTATACAGCAGCACTGAGCAGTGTAGACATGAATCCAGATAGCAGCAGCATGGAGGACATTATACAGCAGCACTGAGCAGTGTAGAGGTGAATGCAGATACCAACAGCATGGAGAACATTATACAGCAGCACTGAGCAGTGTAGAGGTGAATCCAGATAGCAGCAGCATGGAGGACATTATACAGCAGCACTGAGCAGTGTAGAGGTGAATCCAGATAGCAGCAGCATGGAGAACATTATACAGCAGCACTGAGCAGTGTAGAGGTGAATCCAGATAGCAGCAGCATGGAGGACATTATACAGCAGCACTGAGCAGTGTAGAGGTGAATCCAGATAGCAGCAGCATGGAGGACATTATACAGCAGCACTGAGCAGTGTAGAGGTGAATCCAGATAGCAGCAGCATGGAGGACATTATACAGCAGCACTGAGCAGTGTAGAGGTGAATCCAGATAGCAGCAGCATGGAGAACATTATACAGCAGCACTGAGCAGTGTAGAGGTGAATCCAGATAGCAGCAGCATGGAGAACATTATACAGCAGCACTGAGCAGTGTAGAGGTGAATCCAGATAGCAGCAGCATGGAGGACATTATACAGCAGCACTGAGCAGTGTAGAGGTGAATCCAGATAGCAGCAGCATGGAGAACATTATACAGCAGCACTGAGCAGTGTAGAGGTGAATCCAGATAGCAGCAGCATGGAGAACATTATACAGCAGCACTGAGGAGTGTAGAGGTGAATCCAGATAGCAGCAGCATGGAGGACATTATACAGCAGCACTGAGCAGTGTAGAGGCGAATCCAGATAGTAGCAGCATGGAGGATATTATACAGCAGCACTGAGCAGTGTAGATGTGAATGCAGATACCAACAGCATGGAGAACATTATACAGCAGCACTGAGCAGTGTAGATGTGAATGCAGATAGCAGCAGCATGGAGGACATTATACATCAGTAATAAGCAGTGTAGAGGTGAATCCAGATAGCAGCAGCATGGAGGACATTATACAGCAGTACTGAGCAGTGTAGATGTGAATCCAGATAGCAGAAGCATGGAGGACATTATACAGCAGTACTGAGCAGTATAGATGTGAATACAGATAGCAGCAGCATGGAGGACATTATACAGCAGCACTGAGCAGTGTAGAGGTGAATCCAGGTAACACCAGCATGGAGGACATTATACAGCAGTACTGAGCAGCTTAGAGGTGAATGCAGGAAGCAGCAGCATGGAGGACATTATACAGCAGCACTGAGCAGTGTAGATGTGAATCCAGATAGCAGCAGCATGGAGGACATTATACAGCAGTACTCAGCAGTGTAGTGGTGAATACAGATAGCAGCAGCATGGAGGACATTATACAGCAGAACTGAGCAGCGTAGAGGTGAATGCAGATAGCAGCAGCATGGAGGACATTATACAGCAGTACTCAGCAGTGTGGATGTGAATGCAGATAACAGCAGCATGGAGGACATTATACAGCAGTACTGAGCAGTGTAGAGGCGAATACACGAGACGCACAGTGTCTGAATAATGACGCACAACACCAGGTCCAGGTGGGTCAGTTAGCACTATGAGTACATAACACATGACAAGCTCACCATTTAACCACCTGAATTGAGAAGGTCCACACACATCCTGCAAAAATGGATAAAATGTGCCATACCTCATATAGTGAGATATTAGTTTATATTTTGGCCCAAAATATGTAAGCTCGCAATCCACGTCAAGGATTCTCACACTTGCGAGTCCCTACACTGAATAAGTTAGAAAAACCACAAAGAACTATATCAAAAAAACACTAAAAAGGAGCCAAGACAAATGATATGTGCACACACAGAATGTGGTGAGCCTTCCTCATAAAGATGGCTGCAGCCGAGGTGCAAGATGCTGATGTCACAGCCACTCAACCTCCACACTAGAGGGGAGGGGCGGCTGCTTAGCATAAGACATGCACACTAATAAGGCTTGCACTGGGAGCCCATCATATAATATTTTGGGCCAAAATATAAACTAATATCTCACTATTTGAGGTATGGCACATTTTATCCATTTTTGCAGGATGTGTGTGGACCTTTTGAATTCAGGTGGTTAAATGGTGAGCCTGTCATGTGTTATGTACTCATAGTGCTAACTGACCCGCCTGGACCTGGTGTTGTGCGTCATTTATAGGCCATTATTCAGACACTGTGCGTCTCGTGTATCCGTGCGAGATGCACCTATATAGTGCTGTTTAGCCCGCCTGACCTGGGTTTCTGGCGTCATCTATAGGTCACAGTTCAGACACCGTGCATTCCACTCATTATATGATGGGCTCCCAGTGCAAGCCTTATTAGTGTGCATGTCTTATGCTAAGCAGCCGCCCCTCCCCTCTAGTGTGGAGGTTGAGTGGCTGTGACATCAGCATCTTGCACCTCGGCTGCAGTCATCTTTATGAGGAAGGCTCACCACATTCTGTGTGTGCACATATCATTTGTCTTGGCTCCTTTTTGGTGGTTTTTTTATATAGTTCTTTGTGGTTTTTCCAGTGTAGAGGCGAATCCAGATAGCAGCAGCATGGAGGACATTATACAGCAGCACTGAGCAGTGTAGATGTGAATGCAGATAGCAGCAGCATGGAGGACATTATACAGCAGCACTGAGCAGTGTAGATGTGAATGCAGGAAGCAGCAGCATGGAGAACATTATACAGCAGTACTGAGCAGTGTAGATGTGAATGCAGATAGCAGCAGCATGGAGGACATTAGACAGCAGCACTGAGCAGTGTAGATGTGAATACAGATAGCAGCAGCATGGAGAACATTATACAGCAGTACTGAGCAGTGTAGATGTGAATGCAGATAGCAGCAGCATGGAGGACATTATACAGCAGTACTGAGCAGTGTAGATGTGAATGCAGATACCAACAGCATGGAGAACATTATACAGCAGCACTGAGCAGTGTAGATGTGAATGCAGATAGCAGCAGCATGGAGGACATTATACATCAGTAATAAGCAGTGTAGAGGTGAATGCAGATAGCAGCAGCATGGAGGACATTATACAGCAGCACTGAGCAGTGTAGAGGTGAATGCAGATACCAACAGCATGGAGAACATTATACAGCAGCACTGAGCAGTGTAGATGTGAATGCAGATAGCAGCAGCATGGAGGACATTATACAGCAGTACTGAGCAGTGTAGATGTGAATGCAGATAGCAGCAGCATGGAGGACATTATATAGCAGTACTGAGCAGTGTAGATGTGAATCCAGGTAGCAGCAGCATGGAGGACATTATACAGCAGTACTGAGCAGTGTAGATGTGAATACAGATAGCAGCAGCATGGAGGACATTATACAGCAGCACTGAGCAGTGTAGAGGTGAATCCAGGTAACAGCAGCATGGAGGACATTATACAGCAGTACTGAGCAGCTTAGAGGTGAATGCAGGAAGCAGCAGCATGGAGGACATTATACAGCAGCACTGAGCAGTGTAGAGGTGAATGCAGGAAGCAGCAGCATGGAGGACATTACACAGCAGTACTCAGCAGTGTAGAGGTGAATGCAGATACCAACAGCATGGAGAACATTATACAGCAGCACTGAGCAGTGTAGATGTGAATGCAGATAGCAGCAGCATGGAGGACATTATACAGCAGCACTGAGCAGTGTAGATGTGAATACAGATAGCAGCAGCATGGAGAACATTATACAGCAGTACTGAGCAGTGTAGATGTGAATGCAGATAGCAGCAGCATGGAGGACATTATACAGCAGTACTGAGCAGTGTAGATGTGAATGCAGATACCAACAGCATGGAGAACATTATACAGCAGCACTGAGCAGTGTAGATGTGAATGCAGATAGCAGCAGCATGGAGGACATTATACATCAGTAATAAGCAGTGTAGAGGTGAATGCAGATAGCAGCAGCATGGAGGACATTATACAGCAGCACTGAGCAGTGTAGAGGTGAATGCAGATACCAACAGCATGGAGAACATTATACAGCAGCACTGAGCAGTGTAGATGTGAATGCAAATAGCAGCAGCATGGAGGACATTATACAGCAGTACTGAGCAGTGTAGATGTGAATGCAGATAGCAGCAGCATGGAGGACATTATACATCAGTAATAAGCAGTGTAGAGGTGAATCCAGATAGCAGCAGCATGGAGAACATTATACAGCAGCACTGAGCAGTGTAGAGGTGAATCCAGATAGCAGCAGCATGGAGGACATTATACAGCAGCACTGAGCAGTGTAGAGGTGAATCCAGATAGCAGCAGCATGGAGGACATTATACAGCAGCACTGAGCAGTGTAGAGGTGAATCCAGATAGCAGCAGCATGGAGGACATTATACAGCAGCACTGAGCAGTGTAGAGGTGAATCCAGATAGCAGCAGCATGGAGAACATTATACAGCAGCACTGAGCAGTGTAGAGGTGAATCCAGATAGCAGCAGCATGGAGAACATTATACAGCAGCACTGAGCAGTGTAGAGGTGAATCCAGATAGCAGCAGCATGGAGGACATTATACAGCAGCACTGAGCAGTGTAGAGGTGAATCCAGATAGCAGCAGCATGGAGAACATTATACAGCAGCACTGAGCAGTGTAGAGGTGAATCCAGATAGCAGCAGCATGGAGAACATTATACAGCAGCACTGAGGAGTGTAGAGGTGAATCCAGATAGCAGCAGCATGGAGGACATTATACAGCAGCACTGAGCAGTGTAGAGGCGAATCCAGATAGTAGCAGCATGGAGGATATTATACAGCAGCACTGAGCAGTGTAGATGTGAATGCAGATACCAACAGCATGGAGAACATTATACAGCAGCACTGAGCAGTGTAGATGTGAATGCAGATAGCAGCAGCATGGAGGACATTATACATCAGTAATAAGCAGTGTAGAGGTGAATCCAGATAGCAGCAGCATGGAGGACATTATACAGCAGTACTGAGCAGTGTAGATGTGAATCCAGATAGCAGAAGCATGGAGGACATTATACAGCAGTACTGAGCAGTATAGATGTGAATACAGATAGCAGCAGCATGGAGGACATTATACAGCAGCACTGAGCAGTGTAGAGGTGAATCCAGGTAACACCAGCATGGAGGACATTATACAGCAGTACTGAGCAGCTTAGAGGTGAATGCAGGAAGCAGCAGCATGGAGGACATTATACAGCAGCACTGAGCAGTGTAGATGTGAATCCAGATAGCAGCAGCATGGAGGACATTATACAGCAGTACTCAGCAGTGTAGTGGTGAATACAGATAGCAGCAGCATGGAGGACATTATACAGCAGAACTGAGCAGCGTAGAGGTGAATGCAGATAGCAGCAGCATGGAGGACATTATACAGCAGTACTCAGCAGTGTGGATGTGAATGCAGATAACAGCAGCATGGAGGACATTATACAGCAGTACTGAGCAGTGTAGAGGCGAATACACGAGACGCACAGTGTCTGAATAATGACGCACAACACCAGGTCCAGGTGGGTCAGTTAGCACTATGAGTACATAACACATGACAAGCTCACCATTTAACCACCTGAATTGAGAAGGTCCACACACATCCTGCAAAAATGGATAAAATGTGCCATACCTCATATAGTGAGATATTAGTTTATATTTTGGCCCAAAATATGTAAGCTCGCAATCCACGTCAAGGATTCTCACACTTGCGAGTCCCTACACTGAATAAGTTAGAAAAACCACAAAGAACTATATAAAAAAAAACACTAAAAAGGAGCCAAGACAAATGATATGTGCACACACAGAATGTGGTGAGCCTTCCTCATAAAGATGGCTGCAGCCGAGGTGCAAGATGCTGATGTCACAGCCACTCAACCTCCACACTAGAGGGGAGGGGCGGCTGCTTAGCATAAGACATGCACACTAATAAGGCTTGCACTGGGAGCCCATCATATAATATTTTGGGCCAAAATATAAACTAATATCTCACTATTTGAGGTATGGCACATTTTATCCATTTTTGCAGGATGTGTGTGGACCTTTTGAATTCAGGTGGTTAAATGGTGAGCCTGTCATGTGTTATGTACTCATAGTGCTAACTGACCCGCCTGGACCTGGTGTTGTGCGTCATTTATAGGCCATTATTCAGACACTGTGCGTCTCGTGTATCCGTGCGAGATGCACCTATATAGTGCTGTTTAGCCCGCCTGACCTGGGTTTCTGGCGTCATCTATAGGTCACAGTTCAGACACCGTGCATTCCACTCATTATATGATGGGCTCCCAGTGCAAGCCTTATTAGTGTGCATGTCTTATGCTAAGCAGCCGCCCCTCCCCTCTAGTGTGGAGGTTGAGTGGCTGTGACATCAGCATCTTGCACCTCGGCTGCAGTCATCTTTATGAGGAAGGCTCACCACATTCTGTGTGTGCACATATCACTTGTCTTGGCTCCTTTTTGGTGGTTTTTTTATATAGTTCTTTGTGGTTTTTCCAGTGTAGAGGCGAATCCAGATAGCAGCAGCATGGAGGACATTATACAGCAGCACTGAGCAGTGTAGATGTGAATGCAGATAGCAGCAGCATGGAGAACATTAGACAGCAGCACTGAGCAGTGTAGATGTGAATACAGATAGCAGCAGCATGGAGAACATTATACAGCAGTACTGAGCAGTGTAGATGTGAATGCAGATAGCAGCAGCATGGAGGACATTATACAGCAGTACTGAGCAGTGTAGATGTGAATGCAGATACCAACAGCACGGAGAACATTATACAGCAGCACTGAGCAGTGTAGATGTGAATGCAGATAGCAGCAGCATGGAGGACATTATACATCAGTAATAAGCAGTGTAGAGGTGAATGCAGATAGCAGCAGCATGGAGGACATTATACAGCAGCACTGAGCAGTGTAGAGGTGAATGCAGATACCAACAGCATGGAGAACATTATACAGCAGCACTGAGCATTGTAGATGTGAATGCAGATAGCAGCAGCATGGAGGACATTATACAGCAGTACTGAGCAGTGTAGATGTGAATGCAGATAGCAGCAGCATGGAGGACATTATACATCAGTAATAAGCAGTGTAGAGGTGAATCCAGATAGCAGCAGCATGGAGGACATTATATAGCAGTACTGAGCAGTGTAGATGTGAATCCAGGTAGCAGCAGCATGGAGGACATTATACAGCAGTACTGAGCAGTGTAGATGTGAATACAGATAGCAGCAGCATGGAGGACATTATACAGCAGCACTGAGCAGTGTAGAGGTGAATCCAGGTAACAGCTGCATGGAGGACATTATACAGCAGTACTGAGCAGCTTAGAGGTGAATGCAGGAAGCAGCAGCATGGAGGACATTATACAGCAGCACTGAGCAGTGTAGAGGTGAATGCAGGAAGCAGCAGCATGGAGGACATTATACAACAGCACTGAGCAGCGTAGAGGTGAATGCAGATAGCAGCAGCATGGAGGACATTACACAGCAGTACTCAGCAGTGTAGAGGTGAATGCAGATACCAACAGCATGGAGAACATTATACAGCAGCACTGAGCAGTGTAGATGTGAATGCAGATAGCAGCAGCATGGAGGACATTATACAGCAGCACTGAGCAGTGTAGATGTGAATACAGATAGCAGCAGCATGGAGAACATTATACAGCAGTACTGAGCAGTGTAGATGTGAATGCAGATAGCAGCAGCATGGAGGACATTATACAGCAGTACTGAGCAGTGTAGATGTGAATGCAGATACCAACAGCATGGAGAACATTATACAGCAGCACTGAGCAGTGTAGATGTGAATGCAGATAGCAGCAGCATGGAGGACATTATACATCAGTAATAAGCAGTGTAGAGGTGAATGCAGATAGCAGCAGCATGGAGGACATTATACAGCAGCACTGAGCAGTGTAGAGGTGAATGCAGATACCAACAGCATGGAGAACATTATACAGCAGCACTGAGCAGTGTAGATGTGAATGCAAATAGCAGCAGCATGGAGGACATTATACAGCAGTACTGAGCAGTGTAGATGTGAATGCAGATAGCAGCAGCATGGAGGACATTATACATCAGTAATAAGCAGTGTAGAGGTGAATCCAGATAGCAGCAGCATGGAGGACATTATATAGCAGTACTGAGCAGTGTAGATGTGAATCCAGGTAGCAGCAGCATGGAGGACATTATACAGCAGTACTGAGCAGTGTAGATGTGAATACAGATAGCAGCAGCATGGAGGACATTATACAGCAGCACTGAGCAGTGTAGAGGTGAATCCAGGTAACAGCAGCATGGAGGACATTATACAGCAGTACTGAGCAGCTTAGAGGTGAATGCAGGAAGCAGCAGCATGGAGGACATTATACAGCAGCACTGAGCAGTGTAGAGGTGAATGCAGGAAGCAGCAGCATGGAGGACATTATACAACAGCACTGAGCAGCGTAGAGGTGAATGCAGATAGCAGCAGCATGGAGGACATTATACAGCAGTACTCAGCAGTGTAGAGGTGAATGCAGATACCAACAGCATGGAGAACATTATACAGCAGCACTGAGCAGTGTAGATGTGAATGCAGATAGCAGCAGCATGGAGGACATTATACATCAGTAATAAGCAGTGTAGAGGTGAATCCAGATAGCAGCAGCATGGAGGACATTATATAGCAGTACTGAGCAGTGTAGATGTGAATCCAGGTAGCAGCAGCATGGAGGACATTATACAGCAGTACTGAGCAGTGTAGATGTGAATACAGATAGCAGCAGCATGGAGGACATTATACAGCAGCACTGAGCAGTGTAGAGGTGAATCCAGGTAACAGCAGCATGGAGGACATTATACAGCAGTACTGAGCAGCTTAGAGGTGAATGCAGGAAGCAGCAGCATGGAGGACATTATACTGCAGCACTGAGCAGTGTAGAGGTGAATGCAGGAAGCAGCAGCATGGAGGACATTATACAACAGCACTGAGCAGCGTAGAGGTGAATGCAGATAGCAGCAGCATGGAGGACATTATACAGCAGTACTCAGCAGTGTAGTGGTGAATACAGAAAGCAGCAGCATGGAGGACATTATACAGCAGCAGCACTGAGCAGTGTAGATGTGAATCCAGATAGCAGCAGCATGGAGGACATTATACAGCAGTACTCAGCAGTGTAGATGTGAATCCAGATAGCAGCAGCATGGAGGACATTATACAGCAGCACTGAGCAGTGCAGATGTGAATCCAGATAGCAGCAGCATGGAGGACATTATACAGCAGTACTGAGCAGTGTAACTGTGAATACAGAAAGCAGCAGCATGGAGGACATTATACAGCAGTACTGAGCAATGTAGAGGTGAATGCAGGAAGCAGCAGCATGGAGGACATTATACAGCAGCACTGAGCAGTGTAGATGTGAATGCAGATAGCAGCAGCATGGAGGACATTATACAGCAGTACTGAGCAGTGTAACTGTGAATACAGAAAGCAGCAGCATGGAGGACATTATACAGCAGTACTCAGCAATGTAGAGGTGAATGCAGATACCAACAGCATGGAGAACATTATACAGCAGCACTGAGCAGTGTAGATGTGAATGCAGATAGCAGCAGCATGGAGGACATTATACATCAGTAATAAGCAGTGTAGAGGTGAATCCAGATAGCAGCAGCATGGAGGACATTATATAGCAGTACTGAGCAGTGTAGATGTGAATCCAGGTAGCAGCAGCATGGAGGACATTATACAGCAGTACTGAGCAGTGTAGATGTGAATACAGATAGCAGCAGCATGGAGGACATTATACAGCAGCACTGAGCAGTGTAGAGGTGAATCCAGGTAACAGCAGCATGGAGGACATTATACAGCAGTACTGAGCAGCTTAGAGGTGAATGCAGGAAGCAGCAGCATGGAGGACATTATACAGCAGCACTGAGCAGTGTAGAGGTGAATGCAGGAAGCTGCAGCATGGAGGACATTATACAACAGCACTGAGCAGCGTAGAGGTGAATGCAGATAGCAGCAGCATGGAGGACATTATACAGCAGTACTCAGCAGTGTAGTGGTGAATACAGAAAGCAGCAGCATGGAGGACATTATACAGCAGCAGCACTGAGCAGTGTAGATTTGAATCCAGATAGCAGCAGCATGGAGGACATTATACAGCAGTACTCAGCAGTGTAGATGTGAATCCAGATAGCAGCAGCATGGAGGACATTATACAGCAGCATTGAGCAGTGCAGATGTGAATCCAGATAGCAGCAGCATGGAGGACATTATACAGCAGTACTGAGCAGTGTAACTGTGAATACAGAAAGCAGCAGCATGGAGGACATTATACAGCAGTACTGAGCAATGTAGAGGTGAATGCAGGAAGCAGCAGCATGGAGGACATTATACAGCAGCACTGAGCAGTGTAGATGTGAATGCAGATAGCAGCAGCATGGAGGACATTATACAGCAGTACTGAGCAGTGTAACTGTGAATACAGAAAGCAGCAGCATGGAGGACATTATACAGCAGCCCTGAGCAGTGTCTGTTTATCCATCCATCTCTCGGGGAGCAGTGAGCAGAGAACTTTCATAAAAGATAGTAATGATATATTTCATGCTAAATAATATAATTATTTGTTAGTTTACACATGTGTGAGGCTGTGAATATCAGCCCCAGCTCTGGATATGAGCACACGGAGGGCTCAGCGCTGTATCTTTACGATGAACACAAATTGTACAGAACAATCAGAGCAGTCACTTATAAGCAATTATTAGCGTTAATCATTAAACTGCAGAAAGATATCAAATGTTCTAAGTGCAAAAGAACATGGAGAGCAACAAGTGTATACAGAGCAGAGCGTGTAACCTATGTGCTTATGTATATGCCATTAACCTGTACCCCCAGTGTCATTATCCTGTACCCCCAGTGTCAGTGTCATTATAATGTACCCCCAGTGTCAGTGTCATTATCCTGTACCCCCAGTGTCATTATCCTGAATCCCCAGTGTCAGTGTCATTATCCTGAACCCCAGTGCCATTATACTGTACCCCCAATATCAGTGTCATTATCCTGTACCCCCAGTGTCATTATCCCGTACCCCCAGTGTCAGTGTCATTATCCCGTACCCCCAGTGTCAGTGTCATTATCCCGTACCCCCAGTGTCAGTGTCATTATCCTGTACCCCCAGTGTCAGTGTCATTATCCTGTACCCCCAGTGTCAGTGTCATTATCCTGTACCCCCAGTGTCAGTGTCATTATCCTGTACCCCCAGTGTCATTATCCTGTACCCCCAGTGTCAGTGTCATTATCCTGTACCCCCAGTGTCAGTGTCCTTATCCTGAACCCCCAGTGCCATTATACTGTACCCCCAATATCAGTGTCATTATCCTGTACCCCCAGTGTCATTATCCCGTACCCCCAGTGTCAGTGTCATTATCCTGTACCCCCAGTGTCATTATCCCGTACCCCCAGTGTCAGTGTCATTATCCTGTACCCCCAGTGTCAGTGTCCTTATCCCGTACCCCCAGTGTCCTTATCCCGTACCCCCAGTGTCATTATCCCGTACCCCCAGTGTCATTATCCTGTACCCCCAGTGTCATTATCCTGTACCCCCAGTGTCATTATCCTGTACCCCCAGTGTCAGTGTCATTATCCTGTACCCCCAGTGTCAGTGTCATTATCCTGTACCCCCCAGTGTCAGTGTCATTATCCTGTACCCCCAGTGTCAGTGTCCTTATCCCGTACCCCCAATGTCAGTGTCATTATCCTGTACCCCCAGTGTCATTATCCTGTACCCCCAGTGTCATTATCCTGTACCCCCAGTGTCAGTGTCATTATCCTGTACCCCCAGTGTCAGTGTCATTATCCTGTACCCCCAGTGTCATTATCCTGTACCCCCAGTGTCAGTGTCCTTATCCCGTAACCCCAGTGTCAGTGTCACTATCCTGTACCCCCAGTGTCATTATCCTGTACCCCCAGTGTCATTATCCTGTACCCCCAGTGTCAGTGTCATTATCCTGTACCCCCAGTGTCAGTGTCATTATCCTGTACCCCCAGTGTCATTATCCTGTACCCCCAGTGTCAGTGTCATTATCCTGTACCCCCAGTGTCAGTGTCATTATCCTGTACCCCCCAGTGTCAGTGTCATTATCCTGTACCCCCAGTGTCAGTATCTCGTACCCCCAGTGTCAGTGTCATTATCCTGTACCCCAGTGTCAGTGTCATTATCCTGTACCCCCAGTGTCAGTGTCATTATCCTGTACCCCCAGTGTCATTATCCCGTACCCCCAGTGTCATTATCTCGTACCCCCAGTGTCAGTGTCATTATCCTGTACCCCCAGTGTCAGTGTCATTATCTCGTACCCCCAGTGTCAGTGTCATTATCCTGTACCCCCAGTGTCATTATCCTGTACCCCCAGTGTCATTATCCTGTACCCCCAGTGTCATTATCCTGTACCCCCAGTGTCATTATCCTGTACCCCCAGTGTCATTATCCTGTACCCCCAGTGTCATTATCCTGTACCCCCAGTGTCAGTGTCATTATCCTGTACCCCCCAGTGTCAGTGTCATTATCCTGTACCCCCAGTGTCATTATCCTGTACCCCCAGTGTCATTATCCTGTACCCCCAGTGTCATTATCCTGTACCCCCAGTGTCATTATCCTGTACCCCCAGTGTCAGTGTCATTATCCTGTACCCCCCAGTGTCAGTGTCATTATCCTGTACCCCCAGTGTCAGTGTCCTTATCCCGTACCCCCAGTGTCATTATCCCGTACCCCCAGTGTCAGTGTCATTATCCTGTACCCCCAGTGTCAGTGTCATTATCTCGTACCCCCAGTGTCAGTGTCATTATCCTGTACCCCCAGTGTCATTATCCTGTACCCCCAGTGTCATTATCCTGTACCCCCAGTGTCAGTGTCATTATCCTGTACCCCCCAGTGTCAGTGTCATTATCCTGTACCCCCAGTGTCAGTGTCCTTATCCCGTACCCCCAGTGTCATTATCCCGTACCCCCAGTGTCAGTGTCATTATCCTGTACCCCCAGTGTCAGTGTCATTATCTCGTACCCCCAGTGTCATTATCTCGTACCCCCAGTGTCAGTGTCCTTGCCCTTCTTTGCGTCTCACCTGGTTACAGACGGGTTTGTACTTCAGTCCGGGTTTGCTCAGGAGACGCTCCAGTTGTCTCCGGTTGAAGTTGGAGACTCCGATGGACCTGACCAGACCGGCGTCCTTACACGCCTCCACAGCCTGCAATCAGATCAGAGATCATGGGGGTCAATGTGTTCGGACATGTAGACCTTACTTTCTGTTCTGAGCTTCGGTCAGTGTCGAACCTCCCAAGTAGCGCAGAAGTCGATAGCATCATAGACGAAAGCTTTATCCGGGTCACTGGGGTACTCGGCTCCGACGGGCTGAAGAACACAAATATCCAATCAGTTACTTTACTTCTAGGGCAGTAGTTGAACCTGTTTTTCCTCATATGACCTGCAGGTGGCACTATTATCAATAATTTGGGATTTAAGACCGACCTTCAGCGAGAAAGGCCAGTGCAGGATGAACAGGTCCAGGTAATCCAGCTGAAGATCCTGCAGAGATTTTTCTAGACCTTTGCGGACGAGTTCGGGTGAAAAAAAAGTGCACCACAGCTAAAGAAAAAATAAAGTAATGAGTTAATTAGTAAGAATTTATTGTAGAAAAATATGGATAAAAAACACAAATTAAAAAACACTAGAGATGAACGGACCCAGGTTCGCCCGGCTTCGGCCAGACCTTAGTTAAAAGTTCGGTTCAGGACCCGGAACTTAACCATGGACTCCATAGAAGTCAATGGGGACCCAAACTTTGATGTTGTAAAAGGTAAAAAACTAAACGATTGATCATAACATGAATGACGGAGCAAAGTAAAAACGTCAGTACATTCAGGAAAGGCAGAACTGATAAGGAATGAAAAAAATAATTAATGGGTAAATACATGATATAAAAAAAGATTAAATAAATATAGGAACAAAAAGTTATAATAACTGAATGAGAGAGCGAATAGATGAATGAGTAAATGAATAAATGAAAGAAAATACAAATTGATGAATGAATGACTCATGAATCTCATATATATATATATACATATACATACATACACATACATACACACACACTGCATATATACTATATATATATATATATATATATATATATATATATATATATATATATATATATATATATATATATATATATATATATATATGCGCATGATCTGATGGCTCTTCTCACCTTCCCCGTGTAGAACACGTCCTCTCTCTTGACCGCGCCGTCGGCGATTTTGGCACGGATGGCGCTCCCGATCTGAACCTCATTCCCGTATATATAAGCGCAATCAATGTGCCTGTAGCCAAGATCGATGGCTGTTTTTGTGGCCTCTTCTCCGAGACTTTTTGGGACCTATATTATAAAGAAATCCCAAAAAAATACAAATAAAAAATAAATTAAAAAAAACACGACTACTCAGAATTGTCACATAAGCTTGCACTTTTCCCTCTCCGCGGCCCTTTCTGAGGTCACAGACATCATATCAGATTGTTTTCATTTCACTTCCCCTTTAATTTTCCTTGGCATAAAATATGCTGCCAAACCGTATCACAAATAGCACCGCCCTCCTCTAGGAAATCACTGTGACTGACATCAGGGGAGGCGTAGGTGCCCAGGCCTATGATGGGCATGGTATGTCCATCGTTCAGGGTGATGCGGGTGTCCTTCGTCAGGGCCATACTGTCAGTGACGGGACGCTGTCACCTCTCCTGCATATATAGGATCGGCTGTGAGTGCTATCAGCTGTGGGAGGGGATTATATACAACCGGCTGAACCTTGTCTGACCAAGCAAAATGCAAAATCAACAATAAGTGCATAGGAAAATAGGAGAATCCGTGCGACATAAAAAGGACTGATTATACCAGAGTTCTGGTGGGACCTGAATAAACCAATGGGACTGATTCACTAACGCGATCAGTGGCATAACGACCTGCGCTGCACTATATGATTAAAGTTCTATTACCTGCAACCACCATTAGAGGAAATCCCTGCATACAGAGATACTCCAGAGCTGCACTCACTATTCTGCTGGTGCAGTCACTGTGCACATACATTACATTACTGATCCTGAGTTACCTCCTGTATTATACTCCAGAGCTGCACTCACTATTCTGCTGGTGCAGTCACTGTGCACATGTCGCGGGCGGAGGAGGGGACGCCGCGCTCTCCCTACTGCTCGGGTCCGGCTGCCGCTGCTCGGTGGCTCAAGCGATGGGCCGGATCCCGGGGACTCGAGCGGCGCTCCTCGCCCGTGAGTGAAAAGGGGATTGGGTTGTTGGGATAGTTTATTGTCTGTGACGCCACCCACGGTTGTGGTGATTTGTTAACACCACCGCTGCTCTGTATGGGGAGCCTGGGAGTGATGGTATGGAGCAGCCAGGTGTTGATGTGCCCCTCCGTGGGTAGGGGTTGTGATGCTTCCGGGGCCCAGTGATGGGATTGGAATGGCGGACAGGCGGGTATGGGGCCTGTGGAGGTGCAGGGACGCAGGGACAGCGCTGTGCCGCATGGCACGGAGGTACTCACTCAGCCAGTAACCACGACACAGTTCTCGGTAAACAAACGGCTGGTTGGACGGGTCCCTCGGACGGTTACGGTGCTGATGTTCCCTGCAGTTAGCGGTGATGATCTCTTCCCTGCACCTATGTTCCTGTGTTGGTAGCGATGGGTCCCCACCGGTTACCCACTCCTCGGCTTCAAGCTGGGCCGAAGGAGCTCTACTCTTGCCCGCAGGCGCTGGCCCTGGGAAACTGGTGCCCTGGCGGTGGCGGTGTCTCCCCTTCACGGTCGGGCTGTTGCCTTCAATCGGGACTTGGTTGTTAGGAGACAGAGGTCCCCTTCACTGACGGATTTAGCAAATTATGGCGACTCCTAGCCTTGCCGGGAACCGAAATGCCCCTGCCCTGGTGCTGACTGTTCTTCATATACTGCTCCGGTACCGCCGGGTCACCACCCGTCCGCGGTCCTTCCAGCAACCTCCAAACAGTCCCACTGCAGACTATCACCGCCGTCTGCTGACCTTGCTGTCACAGTCCGGGGCACACACCCGGACCAACTTCAGGCTTTACTACTGTCACTTGTCACTTTACTTCAGCTTTTCTCTTTAGCTCCACTACCACCTCCTTCCACTTTCACTTCCTAAACTGTTCTGCCTGGTTCCTCCCGCCTCCAGGGCTGTGAACTCCTCGGTGGGTGGAGCCAACCGCCTGGCCCACCCCCTGGTGTGGACATCAGCCCCTGGAGGAAGGCAACAAGGATTTTGGTTAGCTTGGGTGTTCCTAACTGGGGTGTAGGGTGTGGTGGTGTTGTGACCTGTGACCCCTGGCTTGCCCAGGGCGTCACATTCCCCCTTAGCAAAATGCAGACCGTCCGCGGGCTGCCCGTCCAACACCGGTTTTATTTTCTGAAAATATATAAAAAGGTAAACGGTAACATAACAATTTATGACATCATCCCACATCGGGAGGCACATTTCTTAAACGTTGCAAACGGTTTACGGTTACGGTCTCCGCTCTCTCCCACCCAAGCAACCTGGCCCTGATGCTGCCCCTAAAGCCCAGGCAGCACCCCTTGACCCAAGTCCAGCACAAGTTACCCGAGCGGGATCTGTCCTTCCCCTCCAGAGGGTAGCCACCGGTTCCTGTGGTGGCTGGGCCCCAGCCTGCTCTGCTGCGGGCCCTCCCTCCAACCTGCCTCTCCGGAGGCGGTAAGTGCGGAAACGGTAACGGTAGAACAACTTATTTACATGCCACTAACGTTTGTAGTTGCCCTGCAAGTTCACGGGCTTGTCCATGAGCAGTTCCTCATGCAAACTTTTCAAGCGGTCCCCACGGGGACAACGGTGCCGGCAACGGCCGGTTGCAAATCACGGTTTCAGACAATCTGGTTACTGTTCGGTAATCATTTTTTCCATTTTTCATCTTCAAAACTTTCAACAAACACACTTAGTGGTGGTCCCAACGGGGACGGCGCAACGGTGCTCCGCTGCCCTTACTGTGCATTTTCATCCTCCTCACCCGGCTCTGGGTGGAAGAACACGGGCACCAGCCCCTCCAGCGCATAGCAAGCGCGTCGAGGAAGGGCCGCCTGATACCCGTTGTCTCCACTCCGGGGGATATAAGTGGCCTCCGTGCCCTGCAGAGCGACGACTCCTTCATCTTCCTCCGAGACGGGCTCGGTGTCAGGCCCGGAATCACTATCGTCCGTCTCTGTGCCAGGCGGGTTGCCGCTAGCTGCTGCAGCTTCCAGGCTTGTCACTCTCTCGGCCACCGTCACGAAGGGGTGTACGCCCGACGGGCCAGGCGCAGCGCGGTGCACGGGCAAGGAGGACAGAGGTGGCATGGGGGCCAAGGGTAGACCGGGTCCCTCAGCCGCAGCGGCCGGTCCCTCGGGGACATAGGGGCGTGGGTCACCCACCAGCTCCTCCATCATGGCCTCCATTCCATACACTCGTGCAACTGCAGCTGCATCCTCCACCTCCGCGGTCCACTGTTCCATCAGCCGGCAGATCTGGTCCCGGTAGTGTCGGCAGATCCCTGCCGTCCGGGCCCTCAGCCATGCCGCTGTCCCGGGCACCGGTTCGGTAGCCTCCGCATAGCTAGGGGGAGCGGACATTCTTTACAGGGGTCGGCGGATCGTGAGGCCACAGCGTCCTTATCTGTATAGCCGAGGCTACATGCAGCTAGCCGCCATCGCGTCCCCTTTAGCCTCTTTTCGGCCCCTCCTCTCTCGGGGCGGAGTTTTGGCATTCGCGCCTCTGCTACTCGAGAAGACGCTTGAGCGAGAACTTTTCGCGCCAAAGATGGCGACTTCTGAAATTTTCCGGCCGGATACCTCCGGCGGTCACAAGGCGCACCTCTACCCAACGGCAGAGCGGTAAGATCCTGTTCGTGACGCCAAGTTGTCGCGGGCGGAGGAGGGGACGCCGCGCTCTCCCTACTGCTCGGGTCCGGCTGCCGCTGCGGCTGCTGCGGCCTGCTGCTGCCGCTGCTCGGTGGCTCGAGCGATGGGCCGGATCCCGGGGACTCGAGCGGCGCTCCTCGCCCGTGAGTGAAAAGGGGATTGGGTTGTTGGGATAGTTTATTGTCCATGACGCCACCCACGGTTGTGGTGATTTGTTAACACCACCGCTGCTCTGTATGGGGAGCCCGGGAGTGATGGTATGGAGCAGCCAGGTGTTGATGTGCCCCTCCGTGGGTAGGGGTTGTGATGCTCCCGGGGCCCAGTGATGGGATTGGAATGGCGGACAGGCGGGTATGGGGCCTGTGGAGGTGCAGGGGCGCAGGGACAGCGCTGTGCCGCACGGCACGGAGGTACTCACTCAGCCAGTAACCACGACACAGTTGTTGGTAAACAAACGGCTGGTTGGACGGGTCCCTCGGACGGTTCACGGTGCTGATGTTCCCTGCAGTTAGCGGTGATGATCTCTTCCCTGCACCTATGTTCCTGTGTTGGTAGCGATGGGTCCCCACCGGTTACCCACTCCTCGGCTTCAAGCTGGGCCGAAGGAGCTCTACTCTTGCCCGCAGGCGCTGGCCCTGGGAAACTGGTGCCCTGGCGGTGGCGGTGTCTCCCCTTCACGGTCGGGCTATTGCCTTCAATCGGGACTTGGTTGTTAGGAGACAGAGGTCCCCTTCACTGACGGATTTAGCAAATTATGGCGACTCCTAGCCTTGCCGGGATCCGAAATGCCCCTGCCCTGGTGCTGACTGTTCTTCGTATACTGCTCCGGTACCGCCGGGTCACCACCCGTCCGCGGTCCTTCCAGCAACCTCCAAGCAGTCCCCCTGCAGACTATTACCGCCGTCTGCTGACCTTGCTGTCTCAGTCCGGGGCACACACCCGGACCAACTTCAGACTTTACTACTGTCACTTGTCACTTTACTTCAGCTTTTCTCTTTAGCTCCACTACCACCTCCTTCCACTTTCACTTCCTAAACTGTTCTGCCTGGTTCCTCCCGCCTCCAGGGCTGTGAACTCCTTGGTGGGCGGAGCCAACCGCCTGGCCCATCCCCTGGTGTGGACATCAGCCCCTGGAGGAAGGCAACAAGGATTTTGGTTAGCTTGGGTGTTCCTAACTGGGGTGTAGGGTGTGGTGGTGTTGTGACCTGTGACCCCTGGCTTGCCCAGGGCGTCACACACATACATTACATTACTGATCCTGAGTTACCTCCTGTATTATACTCCAGAGCTGCACTCACTATTCTGCTGGTGCAGTCAATGTGTACATACATTACTGATCCTGAGTTACATCCTATATTATACTCCAGAGCTGCACTCACTATTCTGCTGGTGCAGGCACTGTGTACATATATTACATTACTGATCCTGAGTTACATCCTGTATTATACTCCAGAGCTGCACTCACTATTCTGCTGGTTCAGTCAATGTGTACATACATTACTGATCCTGAGTTACATCCTATATTATACTCCAGAGCTGCACTCACTATTCTGCTGGTGCAGTCACTGTGTACATACATTACATTACTGATCCTGAGTTACCTCCTGTATTATACTCCAGAGCTGCACTCACTATTCTGCTGGTGCAGTCACTGTGTACATACATTACTGATCCTGAGTTACATCCTATATTATACTCCAGAGCTGTACTCACTATTCTGCTGGGGCAGTCACTGTGTACATATATTACATTACTGATCCTGAGTTACATCCTATATTATACTCCAGAGCTGTACTCACTATTCTGCTGGGGCAGTCACTGTGTACATATATTACATTACTGATCCTGAGTTACCTCCTGTATTATACTCCAGAGCTGCACTCACTATTCTGCTGGTGCAGTCAATGTGTACATACATTACATTACTGATCCTGAGTTACCTCCTGTATTATACTCCAGAGCTGCACTCACTATTCTGCTGGTGCAGTCACTGTGTACATACATTACTGATCCTGAGTTACCTCCTGTATTATACTCCAGAGCTGCACTCACTATTCTGCTGGTGCAGTCAATGTGTACATACATTACTGATCCTGAGTTACCTCCTGTATTATACTCCAGAGCTGCACTCACTATTCTGCTGGTGCAGTCACTGTGTACATACATTACTGATCCTGAGTTACCTCCTGTATTATACTCCAGAGCTGCACTCACTATTCTGCTGGTGCAGTCACTGTGTACATACATTACATTACTGATCCTGAGTTACCTCCTGTATTATACTCCAGAGCTGCACTCACTATTCTGCTGGTGCAGTCACTGTGTATATACATTACATTACTGATCCTGAGTTACCTCCTGTATTATACGCCAGAGCTGCACTCAATATTCTGCTGGTGCAGTCACTGTGTACATATATTACATTACTGATCCTGAGTTACCTCCTGTATTATACTCCAGAGCTGCACTCACTATTCTGCTGGGGCAGTCACTGTGTACATACATTACATTACTGATCCTGAGTTACCTCCTGTATTATACTCCCGAGCTGTACTCACTATTCTGCTGGTGCAGTCACTGTGTACATACATTACATTACTGATCCTGAGTTACCTTCTTTATTATACTCCCGAGCTGTACTCACTATTCTGCTGGTGCAGTCACTGTGTACATACATTACTGATCCTGAGTTACATCCTGTATTATACACTCCAGAGCTGCACTCACTATTCTGCTGGTGGCTCCTATAGCAGATGGCAGTGGCTGCTGTGAGGATTGCTGTGTAGTGGGGGTATCCGGTACATTAGGCATCTTCTATAGACCGCACATGTCACTGGTGTTTCAGGTGTTTTTTCTTCCTTGCTCACATTTTGCTGATTCACGAGCCAAGGTCGGAAATCCTTTCTCCTTATCTTATACATTTCATCTATATGAGCAGAGATATGAGGGCGGCACCTGCGGAGATAAGAATGTGCTGATCTCTCTGTAATAACTTCCAGAATCGAGAGGAGACAATCCGGAGGTCGTAGAGTTATTAGAAGTATTAGTTTTCCCCAGCAGCACAGAGGATTTAAGGAGAGGTCTTCTGATTTTATTAGGGGCAGTGGCATGTGAGGATAGGGCCTTATGATAATGTCATTATAAGCTTATGAGGTAAATGGAGACAAGTGAAAAGCCTCCAGCAGCACAGAGGATTTCAGCAGGGGGTGTTATTTTCCTTATTAAAGAGCAATGTCCTCTTTAAAATATTGTATATTGGGTATATGATGATGCATTTGTCATATGGAGAGTGAGAATATATTGCAATCTTAGTATATATTCTTTAATGTGAGAAAATAGCAGCAATAAACTAAAACTGCCCCCAGGTCCCACTATCTACTATTGTTTTACCTTATTCATTTTGGGGGAATATAAATATATTACGCCTCAATCATGACCACTGTAGACGTTAAAAAAGCATCATAATGGCAAACATCGCCACCTGGTGGCTGAGTCTGTGAACTGCATTTACAAAAAGTGTAATTACTACACTGTCATAATGGCAAATAGCATGTCAAATTATCCTTCCAGAGCTGCATCAAAGGTATACCACCATGGCCGCAGAGCAGGAGTATCCAGCAAAACAAGGATTTTGTGTTGCCCAATTCATGGACCATTACCACTCATTGCATCCTTCCCACCATGAAGCTGGAGGGCAGTTATATACAGGAACAGCAGGGAAACATATGCAATCAGGAACTTGCAGTAGGGCCATGGTTAATCACAGGACTATCAGAGACATTTATACAATCAGGAACATGCAGTAGGGACACAGTTAACCATAGGACTAGCAGAGACGTTTATACAATCAGGAACTTGCAGTAGGGACAAAGTTAACCACAGGACTAGCAGAGATCCGGAGCTTGCAGCAGGGATAGGGTTAACCACAGGATTGCTGTTGTTATTATTATTATTTATAAAGTATTATAAATACCATTGACTCCATGGTGCTGTACATGAGAATGGGTTATATACAAAATACAAATTTCAGTGAATGAGCTAGCAATGAAAAACTGGTGCAGAGGGGAAAGGATTAGGGGTTTTTCGGGAGCTCCTGGTGATGTGGCATCGGGTGCCTTGCAGGTTGTAAGTTTTCTTGAAGAGATGGGTTTTTAAGTTCTTTCTGAAAGTTCCAAGTGTAGCAGTTAATCGGAATGTGCATAAAATTCCAGAGGACGGGAGATACTTGAGCGAAGTCTTGGAGGCAATAAGTGTAAGGAGTATAAAAGTGAAGAAAGCCTGGGGAAGAGCGGAGATTACGTATTGAAAAATATCAGGAGAATATTTGGGAGATGTATGGAAGAGGCAGATTATGGACGGCTTGCAGGTCAATGTTAGTGGTTTGAATTGTATATGCTGGGTAGTTGGGAGCCAATTATGGGATTTGCCAAAGGATTAGCAGAGATATAAATGCAATTGATAGGAAAAATTAGTTCGTAACTTATAGAAAAACTGTAGATGAAGCTGAAGGGCAGTTATATATGAGAGCAGCAGAGAAAAATATGCAATCAGGAACTTTCAGCAGTTATACAGTTAACCACAGGACTAGCAGATGTTTATACAATCAGGAACGTGAAACAGGGATATGGTTAACCACAGGATTGTTATTATTATTATTATGTATAGAGTACCATTGAGTCCCTGGTGCTATACATGAGAAGGAGTTACATACAAAATATAATTTTCAGAGAATAAGCTAACAATGACAAACAGATACTGAGGGGAGAGTATTAAAGGGTTTTCAGCAGCTCTTGGTGGTGGTGAGGTGGCAGTGTGCACATTGCAGTCTGTAAGCCTTCTTGAAGAGATGGGTTTTAACGTTTCCTCTGAAAATTCCAAGCCTAGCGGATAATAGAATGGGGCACAGAATTCCAGAGAATGAGGGATACTCGGGAGAAGTCTTGGAGCAATTTGGTGAGGAACATATAAGTGTGGAAGAGTGAAGAAGGACTAGGGAGGCCCATAGATTGCGTATTGGATATTATCAGGAGATTATTTTGAAGATGTATGGAGGAGGCAGTTTATGGATGGCTTTGTAGGTCAATGTTAGTGGTTTGAACTGGATATGTTCTTGAATTAGGAGCCAATTAAGGGATTTACAGAGGGATTAGCAGAGATATATTTGAGACATGTAATTTGATAGTAAAAATGAATTTGTAACTTATAAAAAAGCAGTAAATGAAGCTGGAGGGCAGTTATATATTGGAGCAGCAGAGAAAAATATATACTTGCAGCAGGGATACAGTTAACCACAGGACTCAAAAGATGTATATACTATCAGAAACCTGCAGCAGGGATACAGTTAACCACAGGACTCAAAAGATGTATATACAATCAGGAACTTGCAGCAGGGAGACAGTTAACCACAGGACTATCAGAGAGTAGATTAGGATTATCAAGCAAAGCCTTGATAGCAGGAATTAGTTTGAAACTTGTAGCTTGTTTCAGCAGAACTAAGAAAGCAATAAGGACAGGATTGACTGGACTGAGCTATAAAGTAGTAGTTGGATGCTGGAAAGCAGGTAGGAGTCACAGGGAGGATATTTAGTCACCTAGCTGGAACAAAGGCTCAAGAAAGATGAGGCTAACACCTAAAAAAGCAATTGCTAGAAGAAAGATGCTATATTTTCCTGTTTACTAAGGCAACTCATGGCTGCTTCAGAAATCCTCACAAGGCATTGAATTATAACAATAAAGATGTCTGCCGACTTACCAGAGTGACACCACACATGATAGTACAGGGAGAGAGGGCCATATGAGCAGTAAGCAGCAAGGCATGCCACTGTAGTCGGGACATGTGAGTAACAATAGGCAGCAACTGAGAACACGAAGCTTTCTTCTTTTTTTCCGAGAGCTTTGATATCTTGGTTACTGCCTATGCAGAGTGCAGCAGCCGATGACAACCTGATCTTGACTGCTGCCCTCTACATAGTCAGCGCCAGTTAGGCACTCTCTACCAGTGGCATAACTAGAGTTTGATGGGCCCTGGTGTAAAGTTTGGACCTGAGCCTCCCCACCATACATCGACACTCGGCTTTCAGGATAATGACACTGACACTTGGGGCACGGGATAGTGATGCTGACACTCGGGGCACGGGATAGTGATGCTGACACTCGGGGCACGGGATAGTGACGCTGACACTTGGGGCACGGGATAGTGACGCTGACACTTGGGGCACGGGATAGTGATGCTGACACTTGGGGCACGGGATAGTGACGCTGACACTTGGGGCACAGGATAGTGAGGCTGGCACTTGGGGCACGGGATAGTGAGGCTGACACTTGGGGCACGGGATAGTGAGGCTGACACTTGGGGCACAGGATAGTGAGGCTGACACTTGGGGCACGGGATAGTGACGCTGACACTTGGGGCACGGGATAGTGATGCTGACACTTGGGGCACGGGATAGTGACACTGACACTTGGGGCACGGGATAGTGACGCTGACACTTGGCTCTTTCCCTCAGCACCCAGGTTTCCCATGATCCGAAATTCCTCTATCAGCACCCAGCTTTCCTATGTTCTTTTATTCATCTTGTCCTCAGCACCCAGCTTTCCTCATGCACAGTCTCACCAATCCATCCAGTACATTACACCCCCATTTCACCAGTACAGTGATGAATGTCCAGTTTGACTTATATCCTTAGTCATGTCTCAAGGCATTTTTAACACTCTGGCATTTACTTACAGATTGCTCTACAAAAAGTTTAAGCCCTTCTGGGTGAAAGTTTCCTTGCTTGATATTATAGGGTTAGATCAGTACATGTAGTAATGTCATGGCTGTATTCTAGGTGGGCACTTTCTCTCCTAATGGAGACCAAAGGTAATCTATAAGCACCATACGGTGGGACGGTAGTATTTGGAAAATGAATTGTATCATACGTGCACTATATGATGATATTACACATGCAGTGTAAGGAACATTATATAGATGTTGTATATTACTTAGACACTAGGGTGGTATTATGCCATACTATATTGGCTATACATGGTGGTATTACAGTCATATGAAAAAGTTTGGGCACCCCTATTAATGTTAACCTTTTTTCTTTATAACAATTTGGGTTTTTGCTATTTCAGTCTCATATATCTAATAACTGATGGACTCCGTAATATTTCTGGATTGAAATGAGGTTTATTGTACTAACAGAAAATGTGCAATCCTCATTTAAACAAATTTTGACAGGTGCATAAGTATGGGCACCCTTATCAATTTCTTGATTTGAACCCTTCTAACTACTTGTTACTGACTTACTAAAGCACTAAATTGGTTTTGTAACCTCATTGAGCTTTGCACTTCATAGGCAGGTGTATCCAATCATGAGAAAAGGTATTTAAGGTGGCCACTTGCAAGTTGTTCTCCTATTTGAATCTCCTATGACGAGTGGCATCATGGGCTCCTCAAAACAACTCTCAAATGATCTGAAAACAAAGATTATTCAACGTAGTTGTTCAGGGGAAGGCACAAAAAGCTGTCTCAGAGATTTAAACTGTCAGTTTCTACTGTGAGGAACATAGTAAGGAAATGGATGAACACAGGTACAGTTCTTGTTAAGCCCAGAAGTGACAGGCCAAGAAAAATATCAGAAACGCAGAGAAGAAGAATGGTGAGAACAGTCAAGGACAATCCACAGACCACCTCCAAAGACCTGCAGCATCATCTTGCTGCAGATGGTGTCACTGTGCATCGGTCAACAATACAGCGCACGTTGCACAAGGAGAAGCTGTATGGGAGAGTGATGCGAAAGAAGCCGTTTCTGCAAGCACGCCACAAACAGAGTCGCCTGAGGTATGCAACAGCACATTTGGACAAGCCAGTTACATTTTGGAAGAAGGTCCTGTGGACTGATGAAACAAAGATTGAGTTGTTTGGTCATACAAAAAGGCGTTATGCATGGAGGCAAAAACACACGGCATTCCAAGAAAAGCACTTGCTACCCACAGTAACATTTGGTGGAGGTTCCATCATGCTTTGGGGCTGTGTGGCCAATGCCGGCACCGGGAATCTTGTTAAAGTTGAGGGTCGCATGGATTCAACTCAGTATCAGCAGATTCTTGACAATAATGTGCAAGAATCAGTGACGAAGTTGAAGTTACGCAGGGGATGGATATTTCAGCAAGACAATGATCCAAAGCACCGCTCCAAATCTACTCAGGCATTCATGCAGAGGAACAATTACAATGTTCTGGAATGGCCATCCCAGTCCCCAGACCTGAATATCATTGAAAATCTGTGGGATGATGTGAAGCGGCTGTCCATGCTCGGCGACCATCAAACCTAACTGAACTGGAATTGTTTTGTAAACAGGAATGGTCAAATCTACCTTCATCCAGGATCCAGGAACTCATTAAAAGCTACAGGAAGCGACTAGAGGCTGTGATTTCTGCAAAAGGAGGATCTACAAAATATTAATGTCACTTTTATGTTGAGGTGCCCATACTTATGCACCGGTCAAATTTAGTTTAAATGCAGATTGCACATTTTCTGTTAGTACAATAAACCTCATTTCAATCCAGAAATATTACTCAGTCCATCAGTTATTAGATATATGACACTGAAATAGCAAAAACCCAAATTGTTATAAAGAAAAAAGGTTACCATTAATAGGGGTGCCCAAACTTTTTCATATGACTGTATGTTGATGTATATGGCACTATAATGTTTAAGCTCAGATTATTAGGAAAAATGGGAAATGGGGTTCCATGTTTTAAAGTACTGTCCATCACAAGGGTCCAAGGCGTGACAGCTACTCTGGGTACTATGGGCCATATTAGCAATAACCTTAAACCCATTGCCAGATATTGTGCAGGTTTCCCTTGTGTCCCCAAAACTATTGTGCTGTCAGCCAATGTCAGGATCTAGGATTTTTCAGCAGAAAAATATTAGCATCATATGGCTTGTTGTGTTCCTATACATGGCCACTAGATGGCTCTACTGCAGCAAGATATTAATAATAGAATAATAATATTAATTCCCTTATGTGCAGGGCTGTATTTTGCCTTCATGCTGCCCTAGGCACTTTAAGTGGTCGCGCCCCTTAGTGACAACGTAAAACTGAGTTTTCGCACACGACATCTGTTTAAGGCAGATCTACTCTGTAGCACACTTTAAAAAGTATCAATAAGAAACTAACCCCCCCAATGGGAATCACCACAGGCACATCAAAACATAGCATGAGTATAAAATATTCCCACCACACCGTCCCCACTTATATACTGTGACTGTCACACTGCCCCTAATAAACTAAAACACCATTCTGCCCTCCCTTATAAACTACTGTATATCCACCACACCTTCCTCGATTATGAAATATGATCTGTACATTGTGAGGAGAGAGCAGCATGATGTGAGGACAATGTCCCATGCATGCTGCCCCCTCCTCACAATGTCCCATGCATGCTGCCCCCTCCTCACAATGTCCCATGCATGCTGCCCCCTCCTCACAATGTCCCATGCATGCTGCCCCCTCCTCACAATGTCCCATGCATGCTGCTCCCTCGTCACAATGTCCCATGCATGCTGCTCCCTCCTCACAATGTCTCATGCATGCTGCTCCCGCCTCACAATGTCCCATGCATGCTGCCCCCTCCTCACAATGTCCCTTGCAGGCTGCCCCCTCCTCACAATGTCCCATGCATGCTGCTCTCTCCTCACAATGTCCCATGCATGCTGCCCCCTCTTCACAATGTCCCATGCATGCTGCTCCCTCCTCACAATGTCCCATGCATGCTGCCCCCTCCTCACAATGTCCCATGCATGCTGCCCCCTCCTCACAATGTCCCATGCATGCTGCCCCCTCCTCAGTGTCCCATGCATGCTTCCCCCTCCTCACAATATCCCATGCATGCTGCTCTCTCCTCACAATGTCCCATGCATGCTGCCCCCTCTTCACAATGTCCCATGCATGCTGCTCCCTCCTCACAATGTCCCATGCATGCTGTCCCTCTCCATGAGCTCCTAATGCTGCCTTCCTCTTTTCCATAATGAGACCTTCATGTTGCCCCACTCATGCTAAGACCACCACACTAACGCTTATGCTGAGACCCCCCCCACACACTACCCCACTCTTGATATTGACTCCCCTACATTTCTCCACTCCATACTGATCCCACACATGCTGCCCCTTCTTCACAATGAGCTCCCAATGCTGCCCCCTCTTATTCTGAGTCCTTACACTCCCCCCACTCAATCGATTTTGTCATTGCACTATCCCTCATCCCTTGTCCTCTGTCTCTAGCATTAGCCCCTCTCTCCCACTCCCCCAGCATCAGCCTCTCTCCCCCAGCATCAGCCTCTATCTTCCCTCAGCATCAGCCTCTCTCCCCCAGTCTCAGCCTTTGCCTCTCCCCAGCCTCAGCCTGCCCCAGTCTCCGCCTCAGCCTCCCTCCAGCCTCCCTCCAGTCTCAGCCTCAGCCTCCCTCAAGTCTCAGCCTCAGCCTCCCTCCAGTCTCAGCCTCAGCCTCCCTCCAGCCTCCCCCCAGTCTCAGCCTCAGTCTCCCTCCAGCCTCCCCCCAGTCTCAGCCTCCCTCCAGCCTCCCCCCAGTCTCAGCCTCCCTCCAGCCTCCCTCCAGTCTCAGCCTCCCTCCAGTCTCAGCCTCCCTCCAGCCTCACCCCAGTCTCAGCCTCCCTCCAGCCTCACCCCAGTCTCTGCCTCAGCCTCCCTCCAGCCTCCCCCCAGTCCCAGCCTCTGCCTCCCTCCAGCCTCCCCCAAGTCTCAGCCTCTGCCTCCCTCCAGACTCCCCCCAATCTCTGCCTCTGCCTCCCTCCAGACTCCCCCCAGTCTCTGCCTCTGCCTCCCTCCAGCCTCCCCCCAGTCTCTGCCTCTGCCTCCCTCCAGCCTCCCCCCAGTCTCTGCCTCAGCCTCCCTCCAGCCTCCCCCCAGTCTCAGCCTCTGCCTCCCTCCAGCCTCCCCCCAGTCTCTGCCTCTGCCTCCCTCCAGCCTCCCCCCAGTCTCTGCCTCTGCCTCCCTCCAGCCTCCCCCCAGTCTCTGCCTCTGCCTCCCTCCAGCCTCCCCCCAGTCTCAGCCTCTGCCTCTCTCCAGCCTCCCCCCAGTCTCAGCCTCTGCCTCCCTCCAGCCTCCCCCCAGTCTCAGCCTCTGCCTCCCTCCAGCCTCCCCCCAGTCTCTGCCTCTGCCTCCCTCCAGCCTCCCCCCAGTCTCAGCCTCTGCCTCCCTCCAGCCTCCCCCAGTCTCTGCCTCTGCCTCCCTCCAGCCTCCCCCCAGTCTCAGCCTCTGCCTCCCTCCAGCCTCCCCCCAGTCTCAGCCTCTGCCTCCCTCCAGCCTCCCCCCAGTCTCAGCCTCTGCCTCCCTCCAGCCTCCCCCCAGTCTCAGCCTCTGCCTCCCTCCAGACTCCCCCCAGTCTCTGCCTCTGCCTCCCTCCAGCCTCCCCCCAGTCTCTGCCTCTGCCTCCCTCCAGCCTCCCCCCAGTCTCTGCCTCTGCCTCCCTCCAGCCTCCCCCCAGTCTCAGCCTCTGCCTCCCTCCAGCCTCCCCCCAGTCTCAGCCTCTGCTTCCCTCCAGCCTCCCCCCAGTCTCAGCCTCTGCTTCCCTCCAGCCTCCCCCCAGTCTCTGCCTCTGCCTCCCTCCAGCCTCCCCCCAGTCTCAGCCTCTGCCTCCCTCCAGCCTCCCCACAGTCTCTGCCTCCCTCCAGCCTCCCCCCAGTCTCAGCCTCTGCCTCCCTCCAGTCTCAGCCTCTGCCTCCCTCCAGCCTCCCCCCAGTCTCAGCCTCTGCCTCCCTCCAGCCTCCCCCCAGTCTCAGCCTCTGCCTCCCTCCAGCCTCCCCCCAGTCTCAGCCTCTGCCTCCCTCCAGTATCAGCCTTTGCCGCCTCCCCCCCCCCGCATGCGCAGATCTCTGGTCTGCATTAGAGACACTCCCACGCTCCTTATGAATCCACTTACCTGCTCCAGTGCCCGCCGCCATCTTCCTGGCTCACGTGAGTATCCTCTTCTGACACCGGCTTCCATCACGGCGTCCTCCGCGGCGTCCTGCTGTGAGCTCTGCATGCATGTGACGTCCACACAGCAGTGGACGCAGCACAGAGGAAGGAGCTGATTGGCGCGCGCCCGTGACCCCGGAAGTGCAGGCGCCGGCAGTTCCGGGGTCAATCAGCTCCCTGTGCTCGGCGGCCACAAAAAAAAATGTAAAAAAAAAAAAAAAAAAAATTTTTTTTTTTTTTTTTTTTTTTTGCTGCCAGAAGGTGCCGCCCCTCACAATCTGCCGCCCTAGGCACCGGACCACGGGTGCCTAATGGTAAATACGGCCCTGCTTATGTGCTTAGTGCAATTGATTCCACAGCGCTTTACATACATTGGGGCTCACAATCTAAGGTCCCTATCAATCATTAGAGTGTGGGAGGAAACCCAGGCAAACACGGGGAGAACATACAAACTCCTTGCAGATGTTGTCCTTGGTGGGATTTGAACCCAGGACCCCAGTGCTACAAGGCTGCAGTGATAACCACTGAGCCACCACAAGACTGCAGTACTAACCACTGAGCCACCTCAAGACTGCAGTACTAACCACTGAGCCACCACAAGACTGCAGTACTAACCACTGAGCCACCTCAAGACTGCAGTACTAACCACTGAGCCACCGTGCCACCCAGATATACAGTATAAGAAACTGCTTGCAGAAAGTAGGAACAGTATGTGGTGTGAGCGCATGGAGTGCTAGGAAAACCTGTTAAATGTTGCCTCGAAGTGGTAGACTGTGCCTAGACTGGTGTTGAGTTAGCCTGGTGGTGGAAGCTGAGCAGGGCAGAAGTTGCTGTAGTTAGCCAGGCAGGGCAGAAGTAGCTGTAGCTAGCCGGGCAGGGCAGAAGTTGCTGTAGCTAGCCGGGCAGGGCAGAGGTTGCTGTAGCTAGCCGGGCAGGGCAGAAGTTAATGTAGCTAGTCGGGCAGTGCAGAAGTTGCTGTAGCTAGCCGAGAAGGGCAGAAGTTGCTGTAGCTAGCCGGGCAGGGCAGAAGTTGCTGTAGCTAGCCGGGCAGGGCAGAAGTTGCTGTAGCTAGCTGGACAGGGCAGAGGTTGCTGTAGCTAGTCGGGCAGTGCAGAAGTTGCTGTAGCTAGCCGGTCAGGGCAGAAGTTGCTGTAGCTAGCTGGGCAGGGCAGAAGTTGCTGTAGCTAGCTGGGCAGGGCAGAAGTTGCTGTAACTAGTCGGGCTGGGCAGAAGTTGCTGTAGCTAGTCGGACAGTGCAGAAGTTGCTGTAGTTAGCCGGGCAGGACAGAAGTTGCTGTAGCAAGTCGGGCAGGGCAGAATTTCCTGTAGTTAGCCGGGAAGGACAGAAGTTGCTGTAGCAAGTCGGGCAGGACAGAATTTGCTGTAGCTAGCTGGACAGGGCAGAGGCTGTTGTAGCTAGCCGGGCAGGGCAGAAGTTGTTGTAGCTAGCCGGGCAGGGCAGAAGTTGTTGTAGCTAGCTGGGCAGGGCAGAAGTTGTTGTAGCTAGCCGGGCAGGGCAGAAGTTGCTGTAGCTAACCGGGCAGGATAGAAGGTGCCCTAACTAGGAAAAACATAAAACTTTAAATTTAATATGCGAAAAAAAAATACAGTACTTACAAAGTATGTAACAAAAAGATAAA
Organism: Anomaloglossus baeobatrachus; assembly: GCF_048569485.1. Taxonomy (NCBI): domain Eukaryota; kingdom Metazoa; phylum Chordata; class Amphibia; order Anura; family Aromobatidae; genus Anomaloglossus; species Anomaloglossus baeobatrachus. The sequence goes on along the minus strand of NC_134356.1, from coordinate 19,112,810 downwards.
ATAAAAAAAGGAAAAACATATCTAAAAGTCAATAATAAAAGGGTTAAACACAGAATCTGTGATATCTTGTGGCAGAGGAGTTACTACATAACTTTGGACACTCAGCTCTACGATGCACGATGTGACTCCTGATTCTGACCGTGAGTTTTCGTGGATGAGATATTAGAGTTTCATCCTCACCCGTCGCCACTCTTCCTGGTCAGGTTATAGGAGGATGGCTAATTGTATGCAAGGAAAGACGGGTGCAGGACAGAATTTTAATTTAGGCAAAATCCCCTGTAAATACCCCCTTTCCGACGGTTGTGAGGACGGACGGCCGTGAGAGCCCGGGTCCGGTCATCACTCGAGCCGCAGCAGCGAATACGGATCCGAGCGGGCCCAGAGAAGCGGCCCCCACCCGCAACATATGCAAGGAAAGACGGGTACAGGACAGAATTTTAATTTAGGCCATATTTTTCCACAGGAACCTTCTAGTGGAATAATACGACTTCTATATGTCTGAGCATAGCTTCACCATCCCGGACACACCAAACATGTCTAGGCTGAAAACCTTGGCGTTCGGAACCATAGAAATGATTATGTGCCCCGATAACAGATATATTCGTGGACAGTGTTGATATCAGATTATGATAGACTTGGCATGAAGATATTACATTTCAGTTGTGCCATGCAATGCTCGAAACGTAGTCTACCTGAGGGGCAATTATATCCTCCCATATATATTAGCAGCCCTCGGCTACTGGGAAAAATACACAGATCGTTTGCTCTTCCTGGAGCTTTCGGCTATTTGCTGATTTAATTACCTACTCGTGATACCAGATTTATTTTTTTAATGTAATCCATAACTCTGGTAAAGGAATACACGGGTGCGACCAAGTCCAGAAGTTCATGATGGAAATAATACAATAAGAGTGAAGGCTGATGATATTCACTTCTATCTGTCAGACCAAGAGAAAAATATTGCCCCTGATTCATCAAAGATTTTTCTGACGTAAAAGGCGCCAATTTCTTGTACAAAAATGTAATTGTAGCGCCCCTGAAGCCTTCAGGGAGCTACAAGGTTTTGCATCCCCACCAGGATGCAGGGCCTACCCCCTAGGGCTCCAGAAGACCAGTGCTGGTCACACAAAAACACTTCACAAAATCCCAGTTTTCCCCAACAATCCCCCATAGAGTGGTACAAGGCTAGGGTCGGACCAATGGATGGCCGCCTAGAGGTGGAGCCAATCCAGTCCACTAGTGGACCAGGTGGGAGGGGCAGACTGTGGACAGTAGTCAGTTGGGCTGAGACAGTGAAGGTGGACGTGAGGGGACGCACTGTCTTGGAGTGAAAAGTAACCTAGTGCCCAGGAGGGTAAATGCCGGTGGAATACTCCCAGAACTACGCACCAACGGGGTACAGGACCCTAGGTCAGGCAGAAGCTCCAGGCAGGCCTGATAACACCTGCACAACGAGGGGACCATCCAGGCCCTCACTGACTTTAAAAATCCGAGACGCAGTAGCAAAGGGAGTCAGGACCAGAGACTCTAACCCCACAGGGTTCACGCTACCGTCATACAGACTGCAGTGGAAAACCACCGGATGGGGACCCCCAGTTGCTGTACTCCACGGGGACCCACCAACCAGAGACAGGTGCAGGGAAAGAAGGCACCAGATTACTACACTGGCACTGGGAGAAAGGGGACCTGAAGGTGAAACCAGTCGGCCTCGGGAGACCAGTTACCACCAGAAAGTGAGTAAAGAACCAGTTGCACTGAACCCCATGTGTGGGCTCCCTTCTTCCGACACTTGTCCTTTCACCTTTCCTCTGGGGCCTGACCCTGCTTTCGGAGGATCTAACATCCAGATTGCCATTAACACCAGCCCCAGTAGTGGACATTGTGCAGCGGCGGCTCCATCTACATAGCTGCAAAAACGAAAGTGGTGTCACGTGTGAACATTATTCTAATCCCCTGTAAATATTCCCCTTTTCAAAAAGGACTCAGGGCACGGAACCGGGCAACGACCCCCAAAGTGACATTCCCCCTTTATACACTGCCCGGGGCCGAGTACCCCATAACCCTGGGCGACACAATAACTTTTTCCTTTTTTTACACAATTTTCACCGAGCTTTGACAAAGTGTTTGGAGCAGCGGCGTGATGGGAAATGGTGACCCCATTCATCTAATTCATAACGAGCAGAAACTTTCCTAACTCCACAAGTCTTACTTTGTGGTGAGGTGCACATAGATTCGCACACCACTTCGCGCCTCACCTAATTCCTTAAGGCACAGCATCAGAATTAGTGTGAAAAATTATGGTCTTGATTAAATGGGCCAATAGTCTTTCTCACCAATTTTATAACCATCTTAAAAAAAAGAAACACTCCAGTAGTTCTTCCAGACAGGGTGTCTCTCAACAAGGCATTGTCATGGTCCAGGGTCAGACCAGTAGATAGGTTTCTCCAATCTCGAGTAATAGGGCAAGGAAAGAAATTTGATGCTTCCAAATTCTCAGAGGATGACGATGCTCCTCAATTGCTCTACCAGCAGTAAAGCCAAGGAAGAAAGGAGAAAACCAGTTCTGGAGGAATGACAGCACTTGCAGGTATGGGAGTACAAGTAACCTTCACATGCATGCATCAGCTCTCCGGAGACACGCAAGCGAATGCAGTCCTGCCTCAACAGGGAGACCAAAGAGAGATTGAGGGGCACTGCAGCCAGAAACTTGAGATGCTGCCCCCTGACTGCTGGCCCCTATGCATGTTTAAATAGAGGTCTCCCCCCTGGAAAGACACTGACCTGCCGCCCCCGCCTTCTGTGGTGTGACTGGCCTAAGCCCCGCCTCCTGGATACATATCACTGTGTTGCCCAGCTTCCGGCCTCTCTGCTGCAGAACCCGGACCTGTTTGGGCAGCCGGACACAGGGACCCGCTCCTGGAGGCGGTAAGAGAGCTATCAGCAGGGAGGTAAGCGTTTCAGCTCACAGCGCTGTTAGCTGTGAGCGGCTGCCTCTCTGCTGAGGCACAAGCGATGTGTGCCGGTGAGCGCGGCATTCTAAGGGAACTACCCGCCCGCTGGTCCGCTTGTGCTCGCCATTATTTAACACCCTTCCCCCCCTCCCCCCCCTCTCTCCATCCTAAACCTCCCTCCCTCCCTCCATCCTCCCCTAAAATCAGCATGGAGGAAAGCGTCCTGCTCACGGCGCTTTTAGCTGTGAGCGGCTCCCTCCATGCTGAGGCACAAGTGACATGTACCGGCGAGCGGCGTTCTGAGGGAACTACCCGCCCGCCGGTCAGCTTGTGCTCGCCGTCAATCTGCCCAAACCACCCCCCCCCCCTTTTCAGCAGGGAGGGAAGCGTGCTGCTCATGGCATTGTTAGCTGTGAGCGGCTCCCTCCCTGCTGAGGCTTAAGTTATGTGTGCCGGCGAGCGGCGTTCTGAGGGAACTGCCCGCCCGCCGGTTAGTTTGAGTTGCTGTTAAATTTAAAAAGGAGCGCTTTGCGCGCTTTTTCTACGGCGCCGCCCGCCCGCCGCCCTACCACTGCCGGAAGGGGGGGGGGTACGGGGGCGATCTGTGGGTTGGTGCGGTCCCTGTTGCAGGGGCAAGTTGGAAGCGCTGCAGCGGTGGGTGCGCTGACCTGCTAGAGTAATGAGCTCCGCTCCCCTGTACCGGCCCCCCACCACCCCACATCTTCTCATATACCCCATCGTGACACTGTATGCACTGGGGCTGTAGGCAGAACAAACCGCCCCCCCCCCACACCACCCCCCCGGGGTTCCGGCGTGGGATGGCGGCGGTTGGGATGACATTGAACAACGTGCTATGCGGTCATTTGCAGGTACCCCGGCCATTGTAGTAGTCAAAACATGGTGCGGGTAGCTGCGGCGACCGTAGTCAGTCAGCCTCACGATAGCATCGGCGTGGGCATCAGGGCTTTGAGCATCGTCATGGAGGAAGAAGAAAGAAAAAAAAAAAAAAGTCACATCGGTAGAGATAGATCCCACCACTGCGGCGGATGGTCGAGGTCGCCGCGTGGCAAACGCATTCTCGTCCTCAGACTAAGTCTGGTGAGGTCCCGCTGCGGGACGAACAGCATCTGGGTACATTGGTCCGGACAGCGGAGTTGCCGTTGGAACCGGGCGTGCAATTTCCAGAAGTAGGGTCTGCTTTTTCCTGCATCTTCTGGTAAGTACCACTATGTGGAATTTGGGTGGGATAAGTGCCCCAGGGGAGGGGTAACGTGATGTCACCAGGCAACAGGATTCCCACCTAATTCTACATTCTTTCTACTGAGTTATGTATGACCAACACTGTGGATGGACTGTGGAAATCTCACACCCTGATATTAAAGGCAGTTGTAGTATCTGCTGTTACTGAATACTGTGGTCGGCATTCCACAACCTGACTGCTCTAACTGTAAAAAACCCTTTCCTATTTAATTTAAAAAAAAAAAAAAAAAGTCTTGTGCCAGTCCTTTATACAAACAGGTATTTATGCATGAAAATGGGATCTCCATTATAACTTAGTGCTGTAGCTGAAAAGTTGCAGGTTTGGTACCTTTTCGCTGCTGGTTTGTGCTTCATCTTGACAGACATAAGTGAGCAAGTGATGTGCAAAATTTGCATCTTTATATTTTATTTAATTGCATAATTATGTCCACATGAATATCCCCTCAAAAAAAAAAAAAAATACTCAATTTTATTTTTTGATCTCAGGTATATAACTGACAAATGGCTATGCAATGTTTTACCAGACGGAGATTATTCTAATATTATACGATAGAGGGTGCCGACTAACTATATTATTTGAAGCAATTGTATTATATATATATATATATATATATATATATATATATATATATATATATAAAAAAAAAAACAAAAAAAAACCAAAAAAAAAAAAACACACACCTCTTATAGGATTTGCCTCTATTCGGAATGCTTGGCCACATGGAGACAGGTTTATTCACTATTACCCGTTACCTGGACGCTCTACACTCCATCTCTGGGAACCCACAGGGAATACTTTAACTTTGTAAGGTCGTGTCTACAGCATTAGTTTTTCCCATGTGCCTTTACCATGGCTACCAAGGGTATTACTAAGTGGCAGTGTTGGGTGGCCCGGGTTTTTGGTACATGTGTCCAACTTCAGGAGCGGTAAGTTTTAACTTGTGTTCCGTAACATGGAACCAGGATATGGGCGCCCCTAAATGGGGACCTGATGGTGTAGTGTAATTTCTCGTCAAGTGCCAATTGCCAATTTTTTTAAAAAAAAAAAACAAAAAAAAAAACGAAACCTTTATTTTATATAGCGCTCACATATTCTGCTGTGCTTTGCATGTGTTGTGGACGCTGTCCCCATTTGGGCTTACGGTCTGGATTCCCTACCTGTGTGTTTTTGGGGGTGTGGGAGGAGGCCGGAGTGCCCGGAGGAGACCCACGCAGACACGGGTAGAACGTGCAGGCTCCTTGCGGATGGTGTCCTGGGTGGGATTTGGGCCCAGGACCCCAGGGCTGCATCTGGCCACTGAGCCATTGTGCCGTGCCATAATAATTTCAAGAGCAGGAACAGACAGATTTGTAGGTGGATTATTTCCGGCGTTGCAGGGCCAGCTGTTTGGGATTATTTGCAATACAATGTGTTTATATAGTTATATATATATAAAAAAAAAAAAGAGTTCCCTATGCTGGGCCCGGCGGGCATGGTCCGGTAACCTAACTTTGATTGCGCCTTTCCCCCTATTTAGGTTCAGCTGAACAAAAGGGGGGGTAGACTGGGAAATAGGAGGATGACCAGTGGTTCGACGATGCCGGTGGGTAATAGTCTTAACCAACTACAGCCCCCTCCTCAAATAAGTAATCAGGCTGTTTAGGTTTTTTGTGGCTTGGAATGCTTATGGGTCAACACAGGGTTGAAGTCAATACAGGCATTTGGTTTCCGGGTTAGTATCGCTCACCCTATTGCAATCCCAATCCCAGGTATTTTGGTAACTCCACCCACCAGCAGGATCAAGGCTGGGAGTGCGCAGCTAGATGGTGGGGTGTTCGGTGAAGTTAGGCTTATGATCCGGGCCCCCATTTTGCATTGACCTGACGGTTCTATGGTACGTTATGCAGCGGGTGTGTTTGGTGGCTGATGTGCGTGACGATTTCCCAAGCCACCCTTTAGTAATACACATCCTGTAGTATTCAGCGAACGTGCACCATTTTCGGTTGCAAGCAACCTGTTACGAGGTCGGTCTTCCCGTTTTTAAATTGTGGAACTTTACTGAAGCGATGTGGGTCTTGTGGGGTGTAAGTTATTTAAGGGTTGGATGATTGGCGGCAAGCGAGTGGATCACAGTAGGTCTATTCTTTTCTAGCCATGGATTATTCCAAAAAAAAAAAAAAAAAAAGTGGGGTTTGGATCGTTCGCCCCATTGCGAATCTATACCTTGATGTTTTGGATCTTTTCCCTCACTCGGCGGGTGTCCCGACGTTGTCGGTTATGTCTCTTAGGCGAGCGGGCGTGATGGGACTAGTTTTTACCCACGACGACGGCCCTTCAGTTTAGCGTCACGGAGTTAGCCTACATTTTGTGGGCTATTTTTGGTTGGTAATGTGACGGTTCCCCGTTATTTTGGTGTTTGCCAGCCGTGGTACCCGGTACGTATTCTCCCAGAGTTGGGGCGTTCCAAGGCTTCAGGGGCCAGCATACATGAGCACAGTTTCAGTGGATTAGGTGACTGCAATTGAAATGCATTAAGAGGGACGTCAGGACTGAGTTGGTTTTTGAAATCTGGTTTTATTAGTCATGTAAGAAGATTCAGAACAGCGTACAGGGCTAATGTAAAATGACATGATTGTGATTTGTTTTTTAAAAAAAAAAAAAAAGTTTGTGGGTTTTGCCAGTACCTCCTTGGAGAGAAGAGGTGTTTGATGGTTACGAGAATTCCTGTTCTGACATTGTTTTTCTTTCAGATCCAAGTCGGCCTAGTGACTGGGTCCGAGGTTACTTCCATATATATTGGCTGTGAGGAGAGCGGATCTTCGCCTTGGTGGTCGGTTCCTTGTTCCGGTTACAGTGGATGTAATTGGAGAGGTTGCCGGAGCTTGGCTCAGCTGTGGGTCTATCAGAGGCGATCAAGATTGCGTGAGCTCTCTTTTCTCCAACCGACTTGGTGATACACATAGGCTTCAAGTAGCTGGTCCAAGGCCGTCTAGCTAGGCCTCTTACCATTATCCGGTCAGAGAAGTACAAGTTTCCCTGTTTTAGTTCGGAGTGTTACAACGATCCGGTCGAAGGTAACCCTCTGGCCCAGGGGGCTTGGAGCTATGGAAGAATGTGATAAGGATCTCTCCTGGCGCATGGTCAATCAGGGCCTACCCAAGTTGTGCTGTTAATAAAGTGTTTAAAAAGAAAAAAAAAAAAAAGTTGTTGGTCTGGCACCGCCAGCTGGAAGGCAATATTTGGCTGTCCTTAAGCTTGGATGGGTATATCCCAAATGATGATGTTATGGATATGGTGGTTGCGGAAATGCCTGGGACGGCTCAGGTATTTTTTAGTTTTTGGGGGGGGTCGCAGCTTGCTGGTGCTGTGCTGCTCCTTGGCGGAAGGGGTAGGAAAAGTGGTGGTGAATTACCCGCGCCGGCCGGCCGGAAGGCGGTACATTTACCTGAACCCCGTGATGTTGGCAAGTTAATGCCTGGTAAAAAGCTGCGACCAAATTTTATGCCAAAAGATGAGAGTGGTTTTTCCCCATGCCTCTCTCCAAAAAAATGGAAAATTCAAATAAAAGTATTTTTAATTTATAAGAGAACGGTGTCGTGTCTTTCTAGGGGGGGAAAATGGTGGTAGTTGGGTCCTGGCAGTCTGAGGGGCACTGCAGCCAGAAACTTGAGATGCTGCCCCCTGACTGCTGGCCCCTATGCATGTTTAAATAGAGGTCTCCCCCCTGGAAAGACACTGACCTGCCGCCCCCGCCTTCTGTGGTGTGACTGGCCTAAGCCCCGCCTCCTGGATACATATCACTGTGTTGCCCAGCTTCCGGCCTCTCTGCTGCAGAACCCGGACCTGTTTCCCACCCTCCCTCCCTTTTGTTTTTCCTATTTTGATTGAGTTTACGGTGTTTAAGTCGCAGCAGCGGAAGGGGTAGGAAAAGTGGTGGTGAATTACCCGCGCCGGACGGCCGGAAGGCGGTACATTTACCTGAACCCCGTGATGTTGGCAAGTTAATGCCTGGTAAAAAGCTGCGACCAAATTTTATGCCAAAAGATGAGAGTGGTTTTTCCCCATGCCTCTCTCCAAAAAAATGGAAAATTCAAATAAAAGTATTTTTAATTTATAAGAGAACGGTGTCGTGTCTTTCTAGGGGGGGGAAATGGTGGTAGTTGGGTCCTGGCAGTCATACCACAAATGGCCAGCAACATGAAGACCTGTGATTCAAGACCATCAGCAAAGGAGAAGACATCGCTACCGCAGGGTCAGAACGGGCAACAGGATAGAAGAGCCGCAGCTATCCTACTGCTCAAATGCTTCCCACCTGCTCCAACGAGTGTACATTTTGCACAACTTTTGTGCTCATAAAACATTTCTTTTCAAATTGATGTGATCACAGAAGCTGTCAGGAATGGTTCTTCAGAAGTAAGGTGATGTTCAATTTCACTGATGGTGTTGATACTGTTAAGTCCGCTGTCTGCATTTTGGGACACTATTATTTTTGCTAAACCAAGCAGAAGGCTAAGTGGAGGCCTGAAAGCTAGAATTGGACTCCATAAACAATGTCTCTTGGAAGAAAGTTCATGGATTGAGGTGATCACAAGTCCTCCTGAAAGTGATGGAGATGATCACAGGTTTTTACAAAGGGGGTGCATATTAATGAAAGTCCTCCTGGTGGTGCTGGAGATTGTCACAGGTCTTCCTAGCCCTCCTGAATGTGGTGGTTATGATCACCAATCCTCCTGAGGTGGTAAAAATGATCACAAGTTCCCCTGGAGATGGTGGCAAAAATCAGAAGTCTCTTTTAGGCCGTTTTTCGGGTCCATTTTCCGTTTTTTAGGTCCGTTTTTATGGTATGTGTGGCCTGCGTGTGTATCCCGTATGCTAGCCGTATGTACGTGTGGAATGTCCGTGTGTGCGTGAGTGAAATAACTGACATGTGTGTGTGTTGTCCGTGTGAAATGTACGTGTGCGATGCAAAATGTCGTAACTACATGTCGGAAGACAGAGTAGCGGGATGAGAATGAACTCGGGTGAACTTCACCCGACTTCATTGTCATGCTGCGGCTCTGTCTGTGTGCCGTGTACTGATTAGCGGTCACCTGTGAAGGATTCACCGGTGACCGCTAATCCCCCGAGTGACTGAAGTGTCCCCCCCCCCCCTCTCTCATACTCACCGATCGCCGATCACCGGCGCTGCATGGCGTTCACACTGCTCCGGCGGCTTTTTCTAATTTGAAAAAGCCGGCCGCTCATTAAACAATCTCGTATTCCCTGCTTTCTCCCCCCACCAGCACCTATGATTGGTTGCAGTGAGACACGCCCCCACGCTGAGTGACAGGTGTCTCACTGCACCCAATCACAGCAGCCGGTGGGCGTGTCACTATGGAGTATAGAAATAAATAAATAATTTAAAAAACCGGCGTGCGGTCCCCCCAGGGGACAACAATGCCGGCAACGGCCGGTTCCAATCACGGTTGACAATCAGCTGAGGCTTCGGTTGATTACTTTCATTTTTCTCTTTCAAAATTTTCAAACTGGTGGTCCCAACGGGGACGGTGCAACGGTGCTCCGCTGCCATCACTCAGAGTCCTCAGCTAAGGCGGATCCATGACAGGAGTGGCGGTGTCTTCTGCAGCTCCTGTCACCTGCATGTAGCAGAGCTGGAAGCGACGCTGGAGGTCCGTGGATTACGCCGGACATGGAGGGCTTTGTCGGGGTTAATAAATTGGTGATGAGGGACTTTGTTAGTGTTTTTTATTTCTAATAAATTAATTTTTTCAGGTGTGTGTGTGTTTTTTTAACTGTCACAGATTAATCATGGAAGGTATCTTGGGGAGACGCCTGACATGATTAATCTAGGACTTATTGGCAGCTATGGGCTGCCAATAACTCCTTATTACCCTGATTTGCCAACGCACCAGGGCAAATCGGGAAGAGCCGGGTACAGTCCCAGAACTGTCGCATATAATGTATGCGGCAATTCTGGACGGCTGCTGACTGATATTGTTAGGCTGGGGGGCTCCCCATAACGTGGAGCTCCCCATCCTGAGAATACCAGCCTTCAGCCGTATGGCTTTATCTGGTTGGTATTAAAATGGGGGGGTACCGCACGCCGGATTTTTTAATTATTTATTTATTTATTTTACTGCACAGTATAGACACGCCCACCGGCTGCTGTGATTGGGTGCAGTGACACAGCTGTCACTCAGCGTGGTGGACGTGTGTGACTGCAACCAATCACAGGCGCCGGTGGGCGGGTAAAGCTGGGAATACGAGATTGATTAATGGGCGGCCGGCTTTTTCAAAATAGTAAAAGCTGCCGGAGTTTTTATAACAGCCGTGCAGCGCCGCGCCGGAGATCGGGCAACGGTAAGTATGAGAGAGGGGGGGGAACTGACCGACAGACAGCGAGAGGGACAGATAAGACAGAGAGACCGACCGACAGACATAGAGACCGACCGACGGACTGAGGGAGAGAACGAAACAGAAAAAGAAAAAAGACCGACATCACATGAAAAAAGCACAAAACGTACAGGGAGCAAACAGAGATGCGTCCGTGTCACTCGGACGTGCGCACAGACCCTTTGACTTTCATTGGGTCCGTGCTGCATGTTGCGTGCAGAAAACGGACATGCTTCCGTGCAAAATGCACACAGGTACGGATCACGGACACGGACAAACGGACATGCATCAAAAACGCACGTGGAGCTTTTATCATACAATAACATTGGTGCACGTTTGGCCGTGTCTCCAGTATACACGGAAACGGACCACACACGCACGTGTTTCACGGATGTGTGTTTCAGGCCTTAGGCCCGTTTCACACGTCAGTGAAAAACACAGACGTTTTTCACTGGCGTGTAAAACACGCACATGTCCCTGCGTGTGCCGTGAATCACGGCACACGTGGGTTGTCTAAGTGCAATCCGGGCTCCGTTCTCCGTGGCCCGTGATTGCCTTTAGAAATCAACTCACCTGCGCCCACTCCCGCTCTCCATGGTGCTGATCGCTCCCGCGGTGCAGCATCTGGCCGGAGCTGACCCCTGCAGCAGCTGCTTCCGGGTCGGCTGTGTCGTGCATCATTAATATGCGCGACAGTAATCAGCCGGCTTAGAAGCAGCAGGGAGAACGGGCTGCAGAGAGCGCGGCTGAAGCCGGGTGAGTAAAAATGTTTATTATTTTAAATGCACGTTTTTTTCTGGCACGTGTTTCACGGACCACACCACTGCGTGGTCCGTGGGACATCAGTGATGCCAGAAAAAAATGGACATAGTCTCCGTGCGGCAAACACGCACACGTGGGTACTCTGCACGGAGACACGTGCAGTGAATAATCACTGACGTGTGAGCAGACCCATTCATTATAATGTGTCTGCGTATGTCAGTGATTCTGGTACGTTTAAAAAAAAGCACAAACGTACCAGAATCACTGACGTGTGAAAGGGGCCTTAGGCAGAGGGGATGTTCACAGGTCCTCTTTACAGAGGTGCTGGAGATGATCACAGTCTCTCCCAAAGGTGGTGGAGATGAACCCAAGTCATCCTGAAATGATGAAGATGATCAGAAATTCTCCTGAAAGTGGGGATCACTGATGACCACAGGCCCTCCTGGAGATGATGGAGATTTTCACAGGTCCTCCTAGAAGTGATGATGATGGTCACAGGTCCTCATGAAGGTGGTAACAATGATTACAGGTCCTCCTCCGGTGGTGTAAGTGATAACAAGTCCTCCTGAGGTGGTAGAGATAATAGGTCCTCCTGGAAATGGAATAGATGATCAGAGGTTCTTCCAAAGGCAATAGAGAACAGATTCTTCTAGAGGCGATGAAGATGGTCACAAGTCCTCCTGAACATGGTGGCAATAATCCCAAATCTTCCCAGAAATAGTAATAAAGATGATCACAAGTCCTCGTGGTGGTGGTGGTGGTAGCGATAATCACAGGTCCTCCCTGAGATGGTGGAAGTGATCATAAGTCCCAAAAATATCAGATTCTGTCCAAGCCAAATCCACTATGATGGCCAGCTGACGACCATTTTGCTGTCATCTTTTTGGAACAGGGAAGGGAATAAAGTAATAAAATACATTGTACTCACATCCTGGACACACAATTGTCCTTACACTACACTACTTACGCAGCATCTTCCTTGGGCTTCATTTTTTTCAAGGCTCTTGACTGGCCTCACGAGACACCTGATGGGGCCAGGTATGTCATTGAGCTGTGGCGGTGGCAGAGGCGGTGTATGGTCAAGTGAGTATAAGTCTTACCATTTTTAAGGATTTCCCTCCTCTCCGTTTGTTATAGGTTGGCTTCTGGAGAAACTGAGACCATAATAAATGTTTTTTTGGTGATACTTGATTCAGATCGATTTTATTATTATTTACTGGTTGAATTTATTGTTTGAGTTTTCTGAATCAGCTCAAATTGAATTATTCTATTTTATGTATTAGCTTTTAAAGTAGCACGTCTTCACATGTAGAAGTGACTGCAGCAGTAATTTCAGTTCTGGCTCCATGGGGCCACCGCTTGCAGCTGAATCTCACACCTCTCCCCATCTTAGCTGTGGTTTGGTTTAGCTTTCTTTGCATGAATCCCATTATTTTTGCATTTTCAACAGATAACGATCACCAGGTAAAAGTCACACGCAGCCCATTTACATTTCAGATTCTAACTGGCTCCAGTAAAGCAACTTTACCTTTCCAGCTATGGGAAAAACTCAAGATCACGCACACGGCACCCTCACATACATCGCTCTCCGGGCCTCCGACAATGGCAGCAGACTCACTCTTAATGAATGATGGAAACCAGATCCCGATTCTTGGATTCGGGACCTACTCTCCTGATTATGTGAGTATTGTAGAAAGTCACAGAGACTTGAAAATGGCTAATCCCTCAATTACTGGTGATAATGAAATTGTCCATGTCACTGCAGGACAGATCTGAATGTACAGTATTTGTGTATCCTCCCCCCATATATATATCCATTGGGTCTGCCGCTACAGTAGATTGTCTTATTCCTCGGGAGCTTGTCATTGCTTCCTTTGGACTAGGACTATAGGACTACACAGAATTTGATATGTTTATGCTGTTTTTTTACTCTTTGATGGGTTCTCGTAAAGTAATTTAGTAATTAATGGCACGGATTTCACGAGTATCCACGTCACAGTTCCAAGCTTCTTGAGATTCCTTAACATATCCTTTTCTTGACTAGTTTGTGTGTTTTTACAGCCTTATATTGACTTCTTTATAGAAGCTGTTATGGTGGCACTCTGTCTAGTACTGGTATGGTTGCACTCTGGCTGGTACTGTTATGGGGCTGACTGGTAGTGTTATGGGGGAACTCTGGCTGCTACTCTTATGGTGGCTTTCTGACTGGTACTGTTATGGAGGCACTCTGGCTGGTACTGTTATGGGGGCACGCCATCTCTTTGTTCGTTGGTTATGTTATGGAGGTGTCGCGGGCGGGGAGGGCGCGCTGCGCTCACCACGCTCGGGTCCGGCGCTGCTGCTACTGCTGCTCGGTGGCTCGAGCGGTGGGCCGGATCCGGGGACTCGAGCGGCGCTCCTCGCCCATGAGTGAAAAGGGGATGGTTTGGTTTGGGGATGTTGTCCGTGACGCCACCCACGGTTGTGGTGAGGTTGGGACACCACCGCTGCTCTAGATGGGGATCCCGGGAGCGATGACAGGGAGCAGCCGAGATGTTTTTCTCTTCCCTCCGTGGGTAGGGGGATTTGGTGGTCCCGGGGCCCGATGATGGTGACTGGAAGGTGGATGGCGGGGTTTGGTGAGGTGCAGGGTCGCGGGAGGGCAGCGCGGTGCCAGATGGCACGATGGTACTCACTCAGCCAATGATGTAGACAGAGTCTCTGGTAAAACAAACGGCTGGATGGACGGGTCCCGCAGCCGGCTGCGATGGTCACTCCTGGTAGGTTGGCGGTGACTGTCTCTCCCTACACCTATGTTGTGTTGTCGGCTCCGATGGCTTCCCACCGGTAGCCCGCTCCCCAGCAGTGTATTTGCCAGAGGAGCCCTTTTTTTGCCCGCAGGCTCTGGCCCTGGGAACTCTATCTGTGGCGGTAGCTGTATTTCCCTTCACGGTTGAGCGGTTGCCTTCAGTCGGGTCTTTGCTGCTGGGAAACCCCGGAGGTTCCCGTCGCTGATGGATTTGACCGGTTTAACGGCGACTCCAAGCCTGGTCGGGGTCACCACCGTCTGCCAACCTTGCTGTTTGTGCCCGGGGCACGTACCCGGACACGGCCAGTCTGCTCCGCTACCACTTCCCTCACTCTCCAACTGCTCTCTCCAAAACAACTGCCTTCCTTTTCCCGCCTCCAGGACTGTGAACTCCTCAGTGGGTGGGGCCAACCGCCTGGCTCCACCCCACCTGGTGTGGACATCAGCCCCTGAAGGGAGGCAACAAGGATTTGTGTGTGTGACTGATGTGCCTAACCGGGGTGTGGGGTGTGTTGTTGTAGTACCTGTGACGTCCTGGCTTGTCCAGGGCGCCACAGAGGCACTATGACTGGCTCTGATATGGGGACATTGTGGCTGGCTGTGTTATGGGGACACCATAGCTGCCTTAGTTTTCAATAATCAGTATTAAAAATACCCAATTATTTTACATTAAACATTCAGTTGACTCCAATCAAAAAGTAAATCTAAGTCCACAACATTTCTTATGTTATTTATTCTAGGAACGTTCTTTAATCTGGCATTAACTGAATCTTAGCTTCGAAGTTACATGAGTGGCACCAAATAAACATCCGCTATACTCACCTCCGGTGCAGGCGCCTTTCCTCATATAGGGTTCGAAGAGGCGCCATCAGGGCATGGCAACCATGACATGTATGGGGCTGGGCTGGTATAACGATGGCTGCTTCACTCTCCCCTCCTTCATAAAATTCAAACAACCATAGGAAGTGACAGAGCTCCTGAAGCCCTCACTTCTTCTGGATGTCTGATTTATCCAAAGGAGGGCAGAGAGGAACTTAGCTTTGAGGTTACATGTGTGGCACCTAGGTTGGAGGTGATAAGGATAAATGAGGGGCACTTAGTTTTGAGGTTGCGAGAAGCATTTAGCTTTAAGGTTACATGAAATTGTCCTATCTTGGAGGAGGTTACATAACAGCGGTGGCGTAACTAGAGTTTGATGGGCCCCAGTACAAAGTTCGGACCTGGGGCCCCCTCACCTCTCCATATACACGACACTTGGGGTACGGGATAATGAAACTGACACTCGGGGTACAGGATAATGACGCTGACACTTGGCTCTTACCGCACCCAGGTTTCCCATGATCTGAAATCCCTCTATCAGCGCCCAGCTTTCCTATGTTCTGATATCCATCTTGTCCTCGGCACCCAGCTTCCCCATGCTCTGCTATACATCATTCCCTCAGCACCCAGCTTTCCCATATCAGAGCATGGTAAAGCTGGGTGCTGAGGGAAGGAGCCTTTTCCCTCAGCACAAAATATTCCCATCCCATGCTTGTATCTTTGCCCCCCCCCCCTTGTATATAATTCTCCAAATACTATAATGGCCCCCACATAGCCTTCCAAATAGTATAAAGGGTCCCACATAATCCTTCATATATTAGAATGCAGCTCCATAGTCCTCCATGTATTATAATGCATTTCCCATAGTTCTCCATGTATTATAATTCACCCCATAGTACTCCATATATTATACTACACCACATAATCCTCCATGTTTTACAATGTACCCCCATAGTCCATATATAACGTAGGCTCCATAGTCCTCCATATATTATAATGTAGCCCCCATAGGCCTATATGTATTATAACACAACCCCATAAAACTTCATATTGTATTATGAAGCTCCACACTCCTCCATGTATAATGCACCCCTATAGTCCATGTATAAGGTGTCCTTCATGTTGTATAATGCAGCCCCATAGACCTCCATGTATAATGCAGCCCCCTAGACCTCCATGTATAATACACCCCTATAGTCCACGTATAATGCAGCCCCCACAGGCCTCCATGTATAATGCAGCCAAACTCCCCAGGCCTCCGTGTATAATGCAGCCAAACTCCCCAGGCCTCCATGTATAATAAGTATAGTAGAAATGCCTGGCTCACTAAGACGAAGAAGTTTAAGGTGCTCGGAAAAAATAAGTCCAGTAGATATAAAGAATCCGGCACACTAAATAAAGTAATTTCCAAAGATGATATTTCGTTTGAATATATTTTATTGTTCTTGTGAGGATATAAAAAAATCGTATGTGAACAAGTCGAACGTTTCGACCAAAACTTATGGTCTGTTTCAAGGACTGTGAAATAGAAACAATATGTCAAAGAAGATAATCACAAACAGTAAAGTAAAACATACAGTTACAGTAGGAACTATTTCAAAATGTAGAAAGAAAAATAAAAATAAATAAATGACCCAATAGGGAAAGGAAAAACAGGGATTACAATAAGTATTCTCCGCAAGAGCTCTCAATTTTTATGAAGTTAAATACAATATTTCATTTTGACAGTATTCATACATCATATTTTCAATGAAAAGAAAAACAGAAGAAAGATATCAAAGGAAGTTGCTGAATAAGGGTATGTGCGCACGTTGCTTTTTACCTGCTTTTTACCTGCTTTTTTGCTGCTTTTTCTTCTGCGCTGTTTAATGCCAAAATGGATGTGTTCTTCTATTCAAGCAAAGTCTATGGGAATTTGGGTTTCTTGTTCACACTATGTTGTTCAAAATGCTGCCTTTTTGAGGCAGAACTTTGGTCAAAAACTCAGCTTTTCAAAGAAGCAACATGTCAATTGTTTTTGCCATTTGGGTTTTGCACTGCAAAGCTGAGTTTTTGACCAAAGTTCTGCCACAAAAAGGCAGCATTTTGAACAACATAGTGTGAACAAGAAACCCAAATTCCCATAGACTTTGCTTGAATAGAAGAACACATCCATTTTGGCATTAAACAGCGCAGAAGAAAAAGCAGCAAAAAAGCAGGTAAAAAGCAGGTAAAAAGCAACGTGCGCACATACCCTTACACAAACCTCAAAGGGTTATGGTGTGATGTGTATCACATGGGATATTCACTCGCATGGATTTTATATATATCTCACTCTTAGGGTATGTGCGCACGTTGCTTTTTACCTGCTTTTTACCTGCTTTTTTGCTGCTTTTTCTTCTGCGCTGTTTAATGCCAAAATGGATGTGTTCTTCTATTCAAGCAAAGTCTATGGGAATTTGGGTTTCTTGTTCACACTATGTTGTTCAAAATGCTGCCTTTTTGAGGCAGAACTTTGGTCAAAAACTCAGCTTTGCAGTGCAAAACCCAAATGGCAAAAACAATTGACATGTTGCTTCTTTGAAAAGCTGAGTTTTTGACCAAAGTTCTGCCTCAAAAAGGCAGCATTTTGAACAACATAGTGTGAACAAGAAACCCAAATTCCCATAGACTTTGCTTGAATAGAAGAACACATCCATTTTGGCATTAAACAGCGCAGAAGAAAAAGCAGCAAAAAAGCAGGTAAAAAGCAGGTAAAAAGCAACGTGCGCACATACCCTTATAGCCTAAGACCAAGAGAGGGATAAATCAGTAATAGCATGAGTAAAGTTAAATGCACAAACGGAGATGAGGTCATATGAGTCATCAAAGGACAATGACACTATAGGAGATAAGTGTAATTACCTTAATACCCTCACATAGATGGTAGGATGACTAACGTCCTCTTATTAGATTAGATTTGTTTAAGAAGCTGTGTAACCAATAACATGGATGTTAGACATAGGATATACGTATTTATAAGCAGTATGGGTAATAAACTGAATGTTGTCATGTAAAAATTCAGAAACGTACGTACATGGTCGTCTGACCATCCAAGACGGGAGAAAGCTATGTTCCTCACGTCTTTATAATATATGCAAAAAATGGAATCGTGAGCAAAAACAGCAACTTGGTTAGATTAAATCCATAGGTTAACCTTTTAACTTATGGATTTAATCTAACCAAGGCTCCTTTCACTGGTGGGGGACGCTCTGGTGATCACCCTTCTGACTATGTGTAAGTTATGGGTTTTTAGGGTCTTTTTCGTATGACTAGTCTGTTATTGGGTGGCCTCTGCCCTGTCTAACGGACCTATGCCGATTTGGCTATACTTTTTTATGTGCCCTGCCAGGACAGAGGCGCCATATCTGTTAGCTAGTCATTTTTGACCTCTCTTCTATGATTAGTCTGATTTTTGGAACCTCTGCCCTGTCTAAACGACTTATGCCGATTTGGCTATACATATTTACGTATCCTGTCAGGACAGAGGCGCCATACTTATTAGCTATCTACTTCATGACTACTCATGACCCTTTGTCCCTGTTAGTAATTATCCCCTACTTGGGGTGTGTATCACCTTTGCTCCCCCACTTATATGTGGTAATTCACCTTGTCCTCTATTAGCACCATATATGTATATCTTCTAAAATGATTGAAACCAATTTTTTAAAAAAAGAAATTTATATAATAAAGCTTTTTGATATTTTATACGAACAGCCTTTGTAAGCTCCAGTTCTTTCTTCCTTGGTCATGTGCCTTATGGAGTGGCGTTGATTCTGATGCGAGATGTGCTTTGGTTCAATGTTTTTGTGTTGTATACATACATTACATTACTTATCCTAAGGTACCTCCTGTATTATACTCCAGAGCTGCACTCACAATTCTGCTGGTGCAGTCGCTGTGTACATACATTACATTACTGATCCTGAGTTACCTCCTGTATTATACTCCAGAGCTGCACTCACAATTCTGCTGGTGCAGTCACTGTGTACATACATTACATTACTGATCCTGAGTTACCTCCTGTATTATCCTCCAGAGCTGCACTCACAATTCTGCTGGTGCAGTCGCTGTGTACATACATTACATTACTGATCCTGAGTGACCTCCTGTATTATACTCCAGAGCTGCGCTCACTATTCTGCTGGTGCAGTCACTGTGTACATACATTACATTACTGATCCTGAGTTACATCCTGTATTATACTCCAGAGCTGCACTCACTATTCTGCTGGTGCAGTCACTGTGTACATACATTACATTACTGATCCTGAGTTACATCCTGTATTATACTCCAGAGCTGCACTCACAATTCTGCTGGTGCAGTCGCTGTGTACATACATTACATTACTGATCCTGAGTGACCTCCTGTATTATACTCCAGAGCTGCGCTCACTATTCTGCTGGTGCAGTCACTGTGTACATACATTACATTACTGATCCTGAGTTACATCCTGTATTATACTCCAGAGCTGCGCTCACTATTCTGCTGGTGCAGTCACTGTGTACATACATTACATTACTAATCCTGTACTGACGCTGGACTGCTTCCCTGCCCGTTCGGCACTGTCCTAACAGTTCCCTGAAGCCACAATTAGAGGGCGCTCACTGCTGTCTGATTTTTAGAGCTCTCGTTAGGTTTTCTTCATGTCGTGGTAGCCACAGGCAAAAATAATTCTATAATTTATTACATCTCTTACCCTGAGTCCCCTTTACAGATTTATTATACAATTGTTCATATTAACCAAACCCTGAGCTTCATTAAGGGCAGGTGTGTCTACACATATACGCACATCTTCATGCTTTTGGTTGGACATTGTTGCTGTCTCCATGTTCTTCGCTATGTGTTTCTTTTCCTATGTTCTCCCATCTGTAACTGTAGATCTACATTTTTCCGTCTTTACTTCCAGACTCCGGTCTCTGAGAGTGAATTGGCCACTGAAGTTGCGACAGAAGTTGGTTTTCGCCACATTGACGGGGCTCACCTGTACCGCAATGAAAAGGAGGTTGGCTGGGCGATTAAGAAGAAGATCGCAGATGGGACCGTAAGACGAGAAGAGCTGTTTTACACTGGAAAGGCGAGCGCTCCCACTCATTACATGACTTTACATCTGCTCATCCTGATCTGTCTGATTCATGAATAGAATAAATCAATGAAGCAAGAACAATAACTGAACACAACTAATGTACCAAGTTGTTTTTCCAAATCCATAAAAAATGACATCTTTACTGACTACTGTACTCAGAATTATTCAAGCCCTTTATAGTCAGCATCTCTAGTTCTTAAACACAAGCAAAATAAATACAGCAGCATTGTGTAGGTGCCAAGACATATGCAAACATAGAATATGTGAAATTTAAACTGCATCAATGCTACATAGAATATACTTAGAAAAACAAAGGTTCTTTGCGCAAAAATTGTCCAATTCTTGTGTGTCCATCAACCGTGGCAAGGTTGATGGTGCCCTATCCTAGTGTCATGCCTCCCCTAGACTAAAGGTCTACAAATATATGAGTGTGGCACTCCAGTGGTCACAGGAGTCTGTTTGAGAGCTGTAGTGTGAACTTTCCGGGACCAAGCGCTAGAACAGGACCCCGGGGTCCTCGGCTACTGGGTGCAAACGGCCTAGTATTAAAACCCGGAGGGTAGGAGATTCTACATTTCCTGGCCCTCAATAGTTCCACGATGCAGCAGCAATATAGAGCCCGGGATCGCAGTAATACAAGCGGGTCCCATCACTGGTTCGCGCTGCCTATCACAGGGGACAGTCATCTACCAGAGAGAGAGAGAAGGGGACGCTGTGCTGCTCCAGGCCACAGCGACTCCCACCAAAAGCGTATTAAGGAAGGTCTTTATCCTGCCAGGCAAGGAGAGACTCACGCTGCTTCTGGGCTGACCGGACCACCGTATTCCTGGACTACAGTTAGGTCCAGAAATATTTGGACAGTGACACAAGTTTTGTTATTTTACCTGTTTACAAAAACATGTTCAGAAATACAATTATATATATAATATGGGCTGAAAGTGCACACTCCCAGCTGCAATATGAGAGTTTTCACATCCAAATTGGAGAAAGGGTTTAGGAATCATAGCTCTGTAATGCATAGCCTCCTCTTTTTCAAGGGACCAAAAGTAATTGGACACGGGACTCTAAGGGCTGCAATTAACTCTGAAGGCGTCTCCCTCGTTAACCTGTAATCAATGAAATAGTTAAAAGGTCTGGGGTTGATTACAGGTGTGTGGTTTTGCATTTGGAAGCTGTTGCTGTGACCAGACAACATGCGGTCTAAGGAACTCTCAATTGAGGTGAAGCAGAACATACTGAGGCTGAAAAAAAAAGAAAAAATCCATCAGAGAGATAGCAGACATGCTTGGAGTAGCAAAATCAACAGTCGGGTACATTGTGAGAAAAAAGGAATTGACTGGTGAGCTTGGGAACTCAAAAAGGCCTGGGCGTCCACGGATGACAACAGTGGTGGATGATCGCCGCATACTTTCTTTGGTGAAGAAGAACCCGTTCACAACATCAACTGAAGTCCAGAACACTCTCAGTGAAGTAGGTGTATCTGTCTCTAAGTCACCAGTAAAGAGAAGACTCCATGAAAGTAAATACAAAGGGTTCACATCTAGATGCAAACCATTCATCAATTCCAAAAATAGACAGGCCAGAGTTACATTTGCTGAAAAACACCTCATGAAGCCAGCTCAGTTCTGGAAAAGTATTCTATGGACAGATGAGACCAAGATCAACCTGTACCAGAATGATGGGAAGAAAAAAGTTTGGAGAAGAAAGGGAACGGCACATGATCTAAGGCACACCACATCCTCTGTAAAACATGGTGGAGGCAACGTGATGGCATGGGCATGCATGGCTTTCAATGGCACTGGGTCACTTGTGTTTATTGATGACATAACAGCAGACAAGAGTAGCCGGATGAATTCTGAAGTGTACCGGGATATACTTTCAGCCCAGATTCAGCCAAATGCCGCAAAGTTGATCGGACGGCGCTTCATAGTACAGATGGACAATGACCCCAAGCATACAGCCAAAGCTACCCAGGAGTTCATGAGTGCAAAAAAAATGGAACATTCTGCAATGGCCAAGTCAATCACCAGATCTTAACCCAATTGAGCATGCATTTCACTTGCTCAAATCCAGACTTAAGACGGAAAGACCCACAAACAAGCAAGACCTGAAGGCTGCGGCTGTAAAGGCCTGGCAAAGCATTAAGAAGGAGGAAACCCAGCGTTTGGTGATGTCCATGGGTTCCAGACTTAAGGCAATGATTGCCTCCAAAGGATTCGCAACAAAATATTGAAACTAAAAATTTTTGTTTGGGTTTGGTTTATTTGTCCAATTACTTTTGACCTCCTAAAATGTGGAGTGTTTGTAAAGAAATGTGACAATTCCTACAATTTCTATCAGATATTTTTGTTCAAACCTTCAAATTAAACGTTACAATCTGCACTTGAATTCTGTTGTAGAGATTTCATTTCAAATCCAATGTGGTGGCATGTGTGTCGCCCTGGACAAGCCAGGGGACACAGGTAACAACACCCACACACCCCCACCCCCAGCAGTTCACAGCAGACATCCCCAAAGTGACCTGCTTTCTGCCTCAGACTGACACACCAGGTGGGCGGAGTGAGGAGATGAAACGCCCACCCTGGAGTGAGCTGACGAGAGGCAGGAAACAAGCCCAGTCTAGTCCTAGGAGAGGAAGAGTGAAGGTCTGCAGAGAGGCAGACGGAGCCAGGGGCCTAGGTTGGAGCCTAGGGCCTCGTAGAGAAAGTCCAGCAGGTGCTAAGTGCCGTCTGCAGGGAGCCGGGGAGACAGCTGGTGGAACCGCAGGTAGCCGGGGCTGGGCAGTGGCCCCCCGGTACGGAGTCGGGGAGCCAGCTGGAAGCTGGAGTGCAGGAGAGGGGTGCACGGAGGTGGAAGAAAGGACTTACACCATCAAACTGGGTCAGGGGAGAAACAACAACCGCAGCCGCCTGAGGGTACCCATCTATCCAGCCGTTTGATTTACCGTAAAAACTGTGTCAACGTCTCGGGCTGAGTGAGTACCACAGTGCCGCAAGGCACAGCGCTGCCCCCGCGTCCCTGCGCCCACCAGGCCCTGCACCTCCCTCACCATCACCGGGCCCCGGGATCACCAACCCCTACCCACGGAGGGGCAACACAACACCTGGCTGCTCCGCATCACCATCCCCGGGAGCCCCGTATAGAGCAGCGGTGGTGAAATCACCACAACCGTGGGTGGCGTCACGGACAATAATCATCCCCACACCCAACAACCCCCCTTTCACTCACGGGCGAGGAGTGCCGCTCGAGAAGCCCCCGGGATCCGGCCCCCCGCTCGAGCCACCACTGAGCAGCAGCCGCCGGACCCGAGCAGAAGGGGTGAGCGTAGTGTGCCGACACCCTCCTCCCCGCCCGCGACAACTTGGCGTCACGAACAGGATCTTACCGCTCTGCCGTCTGGTAGAGGTGCGCCTTGTTACCGCCGGAGGTATCCGGCAGAAAAATTTCAGAAGCCGCCATCTTTGGCGCAAAAAGTTCCCGCTCGAGCGTCTTCTCGAGTAGTGGAGGCGCGAAGGCCAAAACCCCGCCCCGAGAGAGGAGGGGCCGGAAAGAGCTAAGGGGGACGGGATGGCGTCCGGCCGCATGTGAACCGCGGCTGTAGAAGCAGGGACGCCAGGACTCTGCCAGCATTTGGTTCCTGGAAGAGGCCGCCGCAGTGATGCACCGACCCGTTACCCCTGTTACCGGTAGCGGAGTCCGCAGCGTCTGTGGGGGAGGACCCAGACCTGGGGTCCCCAGGCCTCACCTTTGTCACCGCCATGCCACCGGCCCCAGCAGTCCGCCCGGCCGCGACGGAGATGACGACGGCTCCGGCAGTCCGCCCGGCCGCAACGGCAGCGAAGTACCGGTCCCGTTGACCAATTTGGAGCCGTTCCTGGCCTGGGGTCAAGGGGTGCTGCCTGGGCTTTAGGGGCAGCACCAAGGCTAGGTTATTTGGGTGGGTGACTGAAGGACCCGTTATACTGTTATGATTAAAAGTGTTGGACTGTTACTGTAATGTTAAAGTAATGTGCATCCCGTTTTGGGAGGATTGAAAAATGTTGTGTTACTGTTTTGATCTTTTGCAGTTTAAAAGAAAAATAAAACCGGTGATGGACGGGCAGCCCGAGGACGGTCTGCATTTTGCTAAGGGGGAATGTGTCGCCCTGGACAAGCCAGGGGACACAGGTAACAGCACACACACACCCCCACCCCCAGCAGTTCACAGCAGACATCCCCAAAGTGACCTGCTTTCTGCCTCAGACTGACACACCAGGTGGGCGGAGTGAGGAGATGAAACGCCCACCCTGGAGTGAGCTGACGAGAGGCAGGAAACAAGCCCAGTCTAGTCCTAGGAGAGGAAGAGTGAAGGTCTGCAGAGAGGCAGACGGAGCCAGGGGCCTAGGTTGGAGCCTAGGGCCTCGTAGAGAAAGTCCAGCAGATGCTAAGTGCCGTCTGCAGGGAGCCGGGGAGACAGCTGGTGGAACCGCAGGTAGCCGGGGCTGGGCAGTGGCCCCCCGGTACGGAGTCGGGGAGCCAGCTGGAAGCTGGAGTGCAGGAGAGGGGTGCACGGAGGTGGAAGAAAGGACTTACACCATCAAACTGGGTCAGGGGAGAAACAACAACCGCAGCCGCCTGAGGGTACCCGTCTATCCAGCCGTTTGGTTTACCGTAAAAACTGTGTCAACGTCTTGGGCTGAGTGAGTACCACAGTGCCGCAAGGCACAGCGCTGCCCCCGCGTCCCTGCGCCCACCAGGCCCTGCACCTCCCTCATCATCACCGGGCCCCGGGATCACCAACCCCTACCCACGGAGGGGCAACACAACACCTGGCTGCTCCGCATCACCATCCCCGGGAGCCCCGTATAGAGCAGCGGTGGTGAAATCACCACAACCGTGGGTGGCGTCACGGGCAATAATCATCCCCACACCCAACAACCCGCCTTTCACTCACGAACGAGGAGTGCCGCTCGAGAAACCCCCGGGATCCGGCCCACCGCTCGAGCCACCACTGAGCAGCAGCCGCCGGACCCGAGCAGAAGGGGTGAGCGTAGTGTGCCGACACCCTCCTCCCCGCCCGCGACAGCATGCAGAGCCCAACTCGCGAAAATTGTGTCACTGTCCAAATATTTCTGAACCTAACTGTATATCACCCGAACAGTAAAGATAAAAAGGAAACTTCCAGCCTGTGTCGTCCAGTTTCTTCGGCGTCCCAGTCCTGCACCTCCATTGCACCACTACCTTCACATCATCCTCCAGGGGCACGCTCCACCTATGCGGAGCAATAACACCCGAGCTGCATCCTCACCAGCCCCAGCAAGGAACCCTGCAGCGGCGGCAGATCCATGGCCGAATACCACATGTAGCGTCACGACAACAATCCCTATCATCCACCCCCATCTTCCATCATGTCTCCTCCTCATTACTGTATGCCTCGGAGCCACGAAACCGGGCAGAGCCACCTGTTACCTTTCAAGATCTGAGACACCGGCTCAGCAACGAGAAGGTTAACCCCTTGCCCTGTGGTGCTGTCGCGGGCGGAGGAGGGGACGCCGCGCTCTCCCACTGCTCGGGTCCGGCTGCCGCTGCGGCTGAGGCCTGCTGCTGCTCGGTGACTCGAGCGATGGGCCGGATCCCAGGGACTCTAGCGGCGCTCCTCGCCCGTGAGTGAAAGGGGTTTGGTTTTTGGGATAGTCTATTGTCCGTGACGCCACCCACAGTTGTGGTGATTGAGTGGACACTACCGCTGCTCTGTCTGGGGTGCCCGGGAGTGATGGTATGGAGCAGCCAGTTGTTGATTTGCCCCTCCGTGGGTAGGGGGTTTGGTGATCCCGGGGCCCAGTGAGGGGGTTGGATGGTGGACAGGCGGGTTATGGGGCCTGTGGAGGTGCAGGGGCGCAGGGGCAGCGCTGTGCCGCACGGCACGGAGGTACTCACTCAGCCAGTAAACACGACACAGTTCTCGGTAAACAAACGGCTGGTTGGACGGGTCCCTCGGACGGTTACGGTGCTGATGTTCCCTGCAGTTGACGGTAACGGTCTCTTCCCTGCACCTATGTGTAGTCTGTTGGTAGCGATGGATTCCCACCGGTAACCCGCTCCCCAGCTTGGATATGAGCCGGAGGAGCCCCTCTCTTACCTGCAGGCGCTGGCCCTGGGAAACTGGTGCCCTGGCGGTGGCGGTGTCTCCCCTTAATGGTCGGACTGTTGCCTTCAAACTGGACTTGGTTGTTGGGAGACAGAGGTCCCCTTCACTGACGGATTTGGCAAATTATGGCGACTCCTAGCCTTGCCGGGATCCGAAAGGCCCCTGCCCTGGTGCTGACTGTTCTTTGTATACCGCTCCGGTACCGCCGGGTCACCACCCGTCCACGGTCCTTTCGGCAACCTCCGAGCAATCTCTCCTGCAGACGGTCACCGCCGTCTGTCAACCTTGCTGTCTCAGTCCGGGGCACACACCCGGACCAACTTCAGGCTTCTTGCTGTCACTTTTCTCTTGTCTCTTCCACTACTGTCACTTGCTCCTTTACCACTTCCTTCTACTCTCAACTCTTCACTAGACTCAACTGCCTGGTTTTCCCGCCTCCAGAGCTGTGAACTCCTCGGTGGGTGGAGCCAACCACCTTGTCCACCCCCTGGTGTGGACACCAGCCCCTGGAGGAAGGCAACAAGGGTTTCTGGTCTGACCTTGGTGTTCCTGCAGGGAATGTGGGGTGCGTGTGGTGTTATGACCTGTGACCCCTGGCTTGCCCAGGGCGTCACATTCCCCCTTAGCAAAACGCAGACCGTCCTCGGGCTGCCCGTCCAACACCGGTTTTATTTTCCTTTTTGTTTTTCTGAAAAAGATAAAGCATAATACATATAGAAAAACATCATCCCACATCGGGAGGCACATTTCTTAAACGTTACGGTTTTAACGGTTAACGGTTACGGTTTACGCTCTCTCCCACCCAAGCAACCTGGCCCTGATGCTGCCCCTAGAAAACAGGCAGCACCCCTTGACCCCAGTCCTGCACCAAGTCACCCGAGCGGGATCTGTCCTTCCCCTCCAGAGGGTAGCCACCGGTTCCGGTGGTGGCTGGGCCCCAGCCTGCTCTGCTGCGGGCCCTCCCTCCAATCTGCCTCTCCGGAGGCGGCAATTGCGGAAACGGTACCGGTAACATAACTTATTTACATGCCACTAACGTTTGTGGTTGCCCTGCAAGTTCACGGGCTTGTCCATGAGCAGTTCCTCATGCAACTTTTTAAACGGTCCCCACGGGGACAACGATGCCGGCAACGGCCGGTTTTCCAAATCACAGCTTCAGATCAGGTGACTTTCACGGTAATCATTTGTCATCATTCTCATTTGCAAACTTTCAAACTTTTTCAAACAAACACAGTGGTGGTCCCAACGGGGACGGTGCAACGGTGCTCCGCTGCCATTACTGTGCACTTTCGTCCTCCTCACCCGGCTCTGGGTGGAAGAACACGGGCACCAGCCCCTCCAATGCGTAGCAAGCACGGCGTGGAAGGGCCGCCCGATACCCGGTTATTTCCACTTCGGGGGACATACGTGGCCTCCATGCCATGCAGAGCGACGACTCCTTTATCCTCCTCCGAAACGGGTTCAGTATCAGGCCCAGAGTCACTGTCGTCCGTCCTTGCGTCAGGCGGGTTGCCGCCAGCTGCCTCAGCTTCCAGGCTTGCCACTCTCTCCGCCACTGTCACAGAGGGATATACGCCCGACGGGCCAGGCGCAGTGCGGTGCACGAGCAAGGAGGGCGGAGGTGGCATGGGGGCCAGGGGTAGACCGGGTCCCTCAGCCGCAGCGGCCGGTCCCTCGGGCACACAGGGGCGTGGGTTACTCACCAGCTCCTCCATCATGGCCTCCATCCCATACACCCGTGCAACCGCAGCTGCATCCTCCACCTCTGCGGTCCACTGTTCCATCAGCCTGCAGATCAGGCTCCGGTAGTGCCGGCAGATCCCTGCCGTTCGGGCCCTCAGCCATGCCGCTGTCCCGGGCACCAGCTCGGTAGCCTCCGCATAACTAGGCGGGATGGACATTCTTTGCGAAGGTCGGCGGATCATGGGGTCTCAGCGTTTCTCTTTGCACCGCCACACTCACATGCGCCCAGCCGCCATTCCGTCCCCCTTAGCTTCTTTCCGGCCCCTCCTCTATCAGAGCGGGGTTTTGGCCTTCGCGCCTCTGCTACTCGAGAAGACGCTCGAGCGGGAACTCTTCGCGCCAAAGATGGCGGCTTCTGAAATTTTCTGGCCGGACACCTCCGGTGGTAACAAGGCGCACCTCTACTAGACGGCAGAGCGGTAAGATCCTGTTCGTGACGCCAAGTTGTCGCGGGCGGAGGAGGGGACGCCGCGCTCTCCCACTGCTCGGGTCCGGCTGCCGCTGCGGGCCTGCTGCTGCTCGGTGGCTCGAGCGATGGGCCGGATCCCGGGGACTCTAGCGGCGCTCCTCGCCCGTGAGTGAAAGGGGTTTGGTTTTTGGGATAGTCTATTGTCCGTGACGCCACCCACGGTTGTGGTGATTGAGTGGACACCACCGCTGCTCTGTCTTGGGGAGCCCGGGAGTGATGGTATGGAGCAGCCAGTTGTTGATTTGCCCCTCCGTGGGTAGGGGGTTTGGTGATCCCGGGGCCCAGTGAGGGGGTTGGATGGTGGACAGGCGGGTTATGGAGCCTGTGGAGGTGCAGGGGCGTAGGGGCAGCGCTGTGCCGCACGGCACGGAGGTACTCACTCAGCCAGTAAACGCGACACAGTTCTCGGTAAACAAACGGCTGGTTGGACGGGTCCCTCGGACGGTTACGGTGCTGATGTTCCCTGCAGTTGACGGTAACGGTCTCTTCCTGCACCTATGTGTAGTCTGTTGGTAGCGATGGATTCCCACCGGTAACCCGCTCCCCAGCTTGGATATGAGCCGGAGGAGCCCCTCTCTTGCCCGCAGGCGCTGGCCCTGGGAAACTGGTGCCTTGGCGGTGGCGGTGTCTCCCCTTAACGGTCGGACTGTTGCCTTCAAACGGGACTTGGTTGTTGGGAGACAGAGGTCCCCTTCACTGACGGATTTGGCAAATTATGGCGACTCCTAGCCTTGCCGGGATCCGAAAGGCCCCTGCCCTGGTGCTGACTGTTCTTTGTATACCGCTCCGGTACCGCCGGGTCACCACCCGTCCACGGTCCTTTCGGCAACCTCCGAGCAATCTCTCCTGCAGACGGTCACCGCCGTCTGTCAACCTTGCTGTCTCAGTCCGGGGCACACACCCGGATCAAATTCAGGCTTCTTGCTGTCACTTTTCTCTTGTCTCTTCCACTACTGTCACTTGCTCCTTTACCACTTCCTTCTACTCTCAACTCTTCACTAGACTCAACTGCCTGGTTTTCCCGCCTCCAGAGCTGTGAACTCCTCGGTGGGTGGAGCCAACCGCCTGGCCCACCCCCTGGTGTGGACACCAGCCCCTGGAGGAAGGCAACAAGGGTTTCTGGTCTGACCTTGGTGTTCCTGCAGGGAATGTGGGGTGCGTGTGGTGTTATGACCTGTGACCCCTGGCTTGCCCAGGGCGTCACATTCCCCCTTAGTAAAACGCAGACCGTCCTCGGGCTGCCCGTCCAACACCGGTTTTATTTTCCTTTTTGTTTTTCTGAAAAAGATAAAGCATAATACATATAGAAAAACATCATCCCACATCGGGAGGCACATTTCTTAAACGTTACGGTTTTAACGGTTAACGGTTACGGTTTCCGCTCTCTCCCACCCAAGCAACCTGGCCCTGATGCTGCCCCTAGAAAACAGGCAGCACCCCTTGACCCCAGTCCTGCACCAAGTCACCCGAGCGGGATCTGTCCTTCCCCTCCAGAGGGTAGCCACCGGTTCCGGTGGTGGCTGGGCCCCAGCCTGCTCTGCTGCGGGCCCTCCCTCCAATCTGCCTCTCCGGAGGCGGCAATTGCGGAAACGGTACCGGTAACATAACTTATTTACATGCCACTAACGTTTGTGGTTGCCCTGCAAGTTCACGGGCTTGTCCATGAGCAGTTCCTCATGCAACTTTTTAAACGGTCCCCACGGGGACAACGATGCCGGCAACGGCCGGTTTTCCAAATCACAGCTTTAGATCAGGTGACTTTCACGGTAATCATTTGTCATCATTCTCATTTGCAAACTTTCAAACTTTTTCAAACAAACACAGTGGTGGTCCCAACGGGGACGGTGCAACGGTGCTCCGCTGCCATTACTGTGCACTTTCGTCCTCCTCACCCGGCTCTGGGTGGAAGAACACGGGCACCAGCCCCTCCAATGCGTAGCAAGCACGGCGTGGAAGGGCCGCCCGATACCCGGTTATTTCCACTTCGGGGGACATACGTGGCCTCCATGCCATGCAGGGCGACGACTCCTTTATCCTCCTCCGAAACGGGTTCGGTATCAGGCCCAGAGTCACTGTCGTCCGTCCTTGCGTCAGGCGGGTTGCCGCCAGCTGCCTCAGCTTCCAGGCTTGCCACTCTCTCCGCCACTGTCACAGAGGGATATACGCCCGACGGGCCAGGCGCAGTGCGGTGCACGAGCAAGGAGGGCGGAGGTGGCATGGGGGCCAGGGGTAGACCCGGTCCCTCAGCCGCAGCGGCCGGTCCCTCGGGCACACAGGGGCGTGGGTTACTCACCAGCTCCTTCATCATGGCCTCCATCCCATACACCCGTGCAACCGCAGCTGCATCCTCCACCTCTGCGGTCCACTGTTCCATCAGCCTGCAGATCAGGCTCCGGTAGTGCCGGCAGATCCCTGCCGTTCGGGCCCTCAGCCATGCCGCTGTCCCGGGCACCAGCTCGGTAGCCTCCGCATAACTAGGCGGGATGGACATTCTTTGCGAAGGTCGGCGGATCATGGGGTCTCAGCGTTTCTCTTTGCACCGCCACACTCACATGCGCCCAGCCGCCATTCCGTCCCCCTTAGCTTCTTTCCGGCCCCTCCTCTATCAGGGCGGGGTTTTGGCCTTCGCACCTCTGCTACTCGAGAAGATGCTCGAGCGGGAACTCTTCGCGCCAAAGATGGCGGCTTCTGAAATTTTCTGGCCGGACACCTCCGGTGGTAACAAGGCGCACCTCTACTAGACGGCAGAGCGGTAAGATCCTGTTCGTGACGCCAAGTTGTCGCGGGCAGAGGAGGGGACGCCGCGCTCTCCCACTGCTCGGGTCCGGCTGCCGCTGCGGCTGCGGCCTGCTGCTGCTCGGTGGCTCGAGCGATGGGCCGGATCCCGGGGACTCTAGCGGCGCTCCTCGCCCGTGAGTGAAAGGGGTTTGGTTTTTGGGATAGTCTATTGTCCGTGACGCCACCCACGGTTGTGGTGATTGAGTGGACACCACCGCTGCTCTGTCTGGGGAGCCCGGGAGTGATGGTATGGAGCAGCCAGTTGTTGATTTGCCCCTCCGTGGGTAGGGGGTTTGGTGATCCCGGGGCCCAGTGAGGGGGTTGGATGGTGGACAGGCGGGTTATGGGGCCTGTGGAGGTGCAGGGGCGGAGGGGCAGCGCTGTGCCGCACGGCACGGAGGTACTCACTCAGCCAGTAAACACGACACAGTTCTCGGTAAACAAACGGCTGGTTGGACGGGTCCCTCGGACGGTTACGGTGCTGATGTTCCCTGCAGTTGACGGTAACGGTCTCTTCCTGCACCTATGTGTAGTCTGTTGGTAGCGATGGATTCCCACCGGTAACCCGCTCCCCAGCTTGGATATGAGCCGGAGGAGCCCCTCTCTTGCCCGCAGGCGCTGGCCCTGGGAAACTGGTGCCTTGGCGGTGGCGGTGTCTCCCCTTAACGGTCGGACTGTTGCCTTCAAACGGGACTTGGTTGTTGGGAGACAGAGGTCCCCTTCACTGACGGATTTGGCAAATTATGGCGACTCCTAGCCTTGCCGGGATCCGAAAGGCCCCTGCCCTGGTGCTGACTGTTCTTTGTATACCGCTCCGGTACCGCCGGGTCACCACCCGTCCACGGTCCTTTCGGCAACCTCCGAGCAATCTCTCCTGCAGACGGTCACCGCCGTCTGTCAACCTTGCTGTCTCAGTCCGGGGCACACACCCGGATCAACTTCAGGCTTCTTGCTGTCACTTTTCTCTTGTCTCTTCCACTACTGTCACTTGCTCCTTTACCACTTCCTTCTACTCTCAACTCTTCACTAGACTCAACTGCCTGGTTTTCCCGCCTCCAGAGCTGTGAACTCCTCGGTGGGTGGAGCCAACCGCCTGGCCCACCCCCTGGTGTGGACACCAGCCCCTGGAGGAAGGCAACAAGGGTTTCTGGTCTCACCTTGGTGTTCCTGCAGGGAATGTGGGGTGCGTGTGGTGTTATGACCTGTGACCCCTGGCTTGTCCAGGGCGTCACAGTGCGCTACATAGGCACCTAGTAGATCCCCTTTGCTTGTTATGATCTTATACTCCTCTGCCTGTTATGACCTTGTGCCCCTCTGCATGTTATGACCTTGGGCCTTTCTGGCTCTTATGACCTTGGGCCCTGTTCTTTTTGTTGCGTCTCTCAGTAATCACACTCAGTGGATATCTTCAGGCTCTTTATTAAGCAGTGTTGTCAGCCATTATATCTCTCTCAGCTTCCTGCACTTTCTCCAGTACCAGTGACTTCCCACTTGCTTGTGGTGCTCACAAATAAGTAGTCAGACCCCTAGAAGCCGTACAGCATATAACATATTGCTACCGGTCCCTCTGGCTGTTATGACCTTGTGCCCCACTGGCTGTTGTGACCTTGAGCCCCTCTGGCTCTTGTGACCTTGCGCCCCTCTGGCTGTTGTGACCTTGCACCCCTCTGGCTGTTGTGACCTTGCGCCCCTCTGGCTGTTGTGACCTTGCGCCCCTCTGGTTGTTGTGACCTTGCGCCCCTCTGGCTGTTGTGACCTTGCGCCCCTCTGGCTGTTGTGATCTTGCGCCCCTCTGGCTGTTGTGATCTTGCGCCCCTCTGGCTATTATGCCAGAGAGGCAACGCTTCACAACTGCCAGAGGGGCAGCAGATCACAACAGTCAGAAGGTCAGTGAGTCATAACAGCCAGAGATGCTGGTAATGGAGGGATGAATAGTCCTGAGACTGCAGGAATAAATAAAAGTTGCATTTTTTGCTACACATAAAAAATAAACAAAATAAAAAAAAGCTTGTTAGTTGTGTGACGCCCCTGAACTAGTCAGGGCGTCACAGGGTACTGCACGCTCTTTACTCTTAGTGCAGGACTCAACCCCTCTTGGTTCTGGGTTCCTAACCTGCAGCACTGCCTCCATCAGCATCCAAAAATCCCAATCACACCTTGCACAACACCCTGTCAGACACACCAGTGGGCTGCTAAGCTGGAATAGGGCTGCCCACCTAGGGGTCAGCCAGGGAGGTGACAAGTCAGTTGAGTGGTAGCCATCGAGCAGTGAGGAGCTAGGAGGGATTTGGAGCTCCCAGGGAAGCTGAGTAAAAGATTGGGTTGCAGACGGTGGTCTGGACCCGGAGGAGTCGGACACCCGGTCGCGGCATATTGGGACTGGGTGCCTGACTTAGTCTCGGAGGACGGTCAGCAGCAAGTACAATAGCCGATCTGGGACTGAAAGCACGTCGGGGTACTGGACCCTAGGTCGGGGAGAAGCTTCAAGCAACCCGTCAATTAACCTGCGGAGGATAGGGCCTTTATGGACTGTCCCCACGAAGCTCAGAGATCGGGGTCACTAGCGCAACGAGGGGGATAGGGCTTTCCAAGCAAAGCAGCCCACTGAAATCCCAAGCGTGAGCTCCTGAGAGCACAGCTCCTTCACTCAAAAAGTGGGAAGCGGGGCCCGGACAGCTTCAAGCTTACGGGCCGCTTGGACACTACTAAAATTTGTGCACGGAGGCAGGCTCTGGACCATCAGGCAGTACTGCAGGGGACGGATACCCAGACGAGCTCTCCCAAGAGGGCAGCGGCAACCAGACACTTGGTTTACCACGTTCTCAGTGTCTGCTTTTGTATCTGAGTGAGTACCTGCGTTCCTCCCTGCTCTCAGCGAGCCTGTGCTCCCCGCAACCCCATCATCCAGAGTCCCGGGGCCTTCCCTACTTGTGGAGGGTAATGTCATCTGGCTGCCCCCATTCCATCACCCGGGTACTTCCACAGGCAGCAGCGGTACTCCCCGTTACCGCACAACACGGGTGGCGTCACATCCTATATAGCTACCCCCTGTAAATAATCCCCCATTACATTTAGAGTGGCCCCAAGCCCCCGGGTCCGGAGACCCTTGAGTCACGAGTAACCACCCCCGGATCCGAGCGGTTCGACCGCTGAAGGGGCGGCACAGTTGTGTTTAGATGTTGACATTGTTCTCATCTCATTTGTTTATTGAAAATAGCAGAAAACTCGTAAATCTTGCCGATATACCAAATTAACAGTTTTGATTGCAGCTATAACAGGATGACTCGGTGTATTATATATTTACTGTGAATTTCCATTCGTCCTCCTGCAGCGCTTCCCTCTTCAGGTGGCCTCTTCCTGACCGAGGAACTCCAGCAGTAAATGTGTTTTTGGACACGGTCTCGAACACATGTGGATGGATTAAGCCGTCTATTCCTTGAGGAATGGAAGTTTCTTGCTATTAGAAATGGAGGACAGCCAACGTACTCCAGGCAGGGGTCAAATATCTGCATGTAAAACATATTACGAAGCTTCGGTGTCTTAACTTGTGCTGCTGGCTGTGGGAAGGATTTGCGGTTTATTCTGTGCCAAACATCTGCAGGTCAATGGGCCTCTTCCATCAAATAGACCCTGTCAGCTCAGGAGGACCTCTATAAGATGCCCTCTTCCCCTATACCCCCACTAATCCAAAGAGACTTAAGGTTTTGGTTGACTGAGCATTCTAGGGGCCAAGATGAACGAGACTTTTAAGTTACCCATTGGCATACTGTCTAGGTGACCACAACCTGGGCACTGAAGTGGACACAGAAAGTTGTAAAGCAGAGCATATTCCTCTACTATTCTCATGGGTCTACATTTCTAATATATATATATATATATATATATATATATTTCTCTTTAGCTATGGTCGACATTTCACAAACCGGATCTGGTGGAACCAAATTTGCGACAATCATTGGAGACCCTTCAGATGGACTACATGGACCTTTTCCTCATACACTGGCCCATTTCTCTCCAGGTAGGACATTTTGACCATGGAAGAAGCATTTGTAGAGTAAAATTCTACCATGACTGGCCATCCATCATATTTACAGATTATGATGACCTGGAAGGGGCTACAAAAGCATAGTCAACTCTTCTCCAGTCTGTCCCACCCATGCCACCAGGTTCTCCAATTAGCTCCTCTTCCTTCTTCTCCATTTATTCTGGTAGCGACCATTACTGCGTAAGCTCCACACGGTCACATGTACATACCATGACATTGAGATGAACACCTAGCCCCAGTCCCTTGAGGGTTTGGTTTTCACCAGTTAGATTCAGATACCAGATTATTTTCCAGTCTTGTTATAAACTCTATGAGGAGCCATCAGGATTGATAAATTGCTCTTATTTGTTAGGCTGCAGGAAATTTACACCCTAAGGATGAAAATGGGAAATTTCTTATTGACACCAGTACGGACCTATGTGCGACTTGGGAGGTAAGTGATCGCATTGGATTGAAATGTTAAGTCCTCACAACAAATTGGTCAGGAAAGGTAGAGCTTTTGTATGATAGCTTGAAAGGGTTTTATTTTAAGATTTCACTCCACTTTTCCCAGTCATCAATATCAGATTGGTGGGGGCCTACTTATCTCCTATGATCAGCTGATTGAGCAGGTCACAGCACAGGTAAAATCACCACTAGAGGGAGCTCACCGCACAATGTCTAATATATAGACAGTATGTAATGAGTTACAGAGCTTCCTCTTGTGGTGGCTGCAAATAGAATTGTATTATTTATGGTAACCCTATGGCTATGAAGGAGTTTGACGCTTTGTATACATAAAAAATATATACATTACGCTCCCATTAATGATCATAAATGCATTGCAAAAGGGGGATTTTCTTCTCATCCAATGAATGTCCTTTATTTATAGGCCATGGAGAAATGTAAAGACGCCGGACTGGTGAAATCCATTGGAGTGTCCAATTTTAACCGACGTCAGCTGGAAATGATTCTCAATAAGCCCGGACTGAAGTATCAACCAGTCTTGAACCAGGTAGTCAAAAACAATTCTGATAGAGCCAAAATTCTGTGTTCATTAACTTCTTATTCTATCCCTATAAGGAGCTCTAAATCCTCTGCCTGAAGAGATGAAATACAGTTACATATTAATATTATGACTTCCTTCATTCACCACTAGGGGGAGATTAGGAATTTATTGCAGACTGTTATACAATAGAGTTAAGTGAATAAACAATCTGCAGTTGCCTCCTAAGCTCCCCCTAGTGGTGGCTGAAGGAAGATCCTTACATTATATAATTCTGTCTAATATATGATATTTTTCAGGTTGAATGTCACCCATACTTGAACCAGAGCAACCTGCTGAAATACTGCAAATCCAAGGACATCTTGCTTTCTGGGTACAGCGTTCTGGGGTCACACAGAAACAAGTACGGGTATGTAGAGTGTTGTGGCTTCATTTTAGCTACAGTTTTCATTGGTCCTTAGTAAGTGATTGTTTAGATGCTGACGTCACTATTGAGTGCAGCATCTAAAGGGGGTTAAACTGTTGAGATCCTAATTTTCTCCTGACTAACATGTGCTATTTATATTACTAGTGTCTTACATGTCACAGGGGCTTTAGGCCCCTCAGACAAAGTGTTCAAAAGTGACTCCAGTTTCAGCAACATAGCAACAACCCTGCTTCAAGGGCAATATGCATTGGTGTTGGGAGCTTGTGGACCTCACTTAAAAGGAAGATGTCGTGTTTTTTATTTTTTGTATTAGTAATAGTGATTATGGAATCAATTATTTTTAATACAAACTGAAATTCACTGTTAATTTAGTTTTTATTTAATTCTACTTTTACTGAAATACTGGGAGCTGCCATCTTGGATTACACACCTCAAATATGACAACCCCTGTGCATAAAGGCTGATAGTCATGCTCCAACCCTATCTTTTACACTGTGTGCTTCCTGCTGTTCAGATCACAGCTCGGGGAGGAGACCTCCGCCATCATTTTAGAGCCCACACTGTATGCTGTGCATTCCACTTTCACCCTGAGCACAGCGGCAATCTGCAGCGTGAGCCTGGTATTGTATTATAGATGGCAGGCTGTGATCACCGCTCACCGCATCATGTACTCACCTTGGAGCTCCGCTCTCAGCAGCTGCTCTGTGCACTGCCACGAGGAGCTTCCGAGCGACAGCAGGCTGACTAGAGCTAAGAGGAAGGGCACAGATATAGGAAGGCACACATATAGGGGGGCTCATCAATATGGGGGCCCAGAAATAGGGGGGCTCAAAAATTGGTGGGCTCAGAAATTAGGGGGCTCAAATTTGAGGCACGAATATGGGGGCTCAGAAGTTTGGGGACACAGGAATATCGGGGACACAGGAATATCGGGGACACAGGAATATGGGGGCACAGAAATATAGGGGCTCAGAAACTTGGGGGCTCAGAAATATAGGGCCACAGAAATATAGGGCCACAGAAATATGGGGGCAAAGAAATATTGGGGCACAGTATATGGGGGCACAGAATTATGGGATCACAGAATTATAGGATCACAGAAATATCAGGCCATGGTATATGGAAGCACAGGAATATGGTGTCAGAGTATATGGGGCATAGTATACAGTGGAATACAGTATACAAGTGGAGCACTATGCCAGCTGTCCTTGGTGAAACTTTAGACATATCAGGATCACTTTGCTGTCACCAACAAAATGGCTCCGCACTGTGTACCTAAACTTAATCTTCCCTTGACCCTTTAGAATGGAGGTAGATGCGTGACATCAGAGAGCAGATTCTGCCTATTTTTACTCCAGCTGCTCCCCCTTGTGTTTAAGAGTGAAAAATATCAAACTTTTGTTTGTTTTTTTTATATTTTGCTCAATTAAAAATAATAATATTTAAACAAAAAACTTTAAAATAGTAAGATTTTACATTTTTTAAGTTATTCAAATTCTTTAGTTTTCCACCTCTCCTTTAAAGTATATACATATAAGATTAGGACCCAAAATTGGGAATGAATAATCTTTTATTGGTGCGCTAGTTCTCTGACTTGATCTATTACAGTGGCAAGCAAAAGTATGGGCACCCCTGGTCAAAATGACTGTCATTGTGAACAGTTAAACAAGTTAAAGATGAAATAATCTCTAAAAGGCATACATTTAAAGATGATATATTTCCTTTGTATTTTAGGCAAAAAAAATAAAATAAAAAATAATTTTATATATATATATATATATATATATATATATATATATATATATATATATCTCATTTGATCATTTGCATTTTAGAAATTACAAAAAGGCCAAGTAGAGCCAGGGGTTCTTCTAAGCAGCTGCCTAGCACTCTGAAAATGAACATGGTGGAGGCCCACAACGCAGGAAAAGGCATAAAAAAGAGTTTTCAAGTTGCCCTTTCCTCGCTTTGAAAAATAATTATGACTTGGCAGTTACCAGGAACAGTGGAGGTCAAGATAAGGTCTGGAAAACCAAGCAAAAGTTTTGAGAACTGCTCATAGGATTTCTAGAGAGACAAATCAGAACCCATGCCTGACTGCAAAAGACTTTCAGGAAGATTTAGCAGCTTCTGGAGTTATGGTGCATTATTCTACTGTTTACAGACACCTGCACAAATATGGCCTTCCTTTAAGAGTCATCAGAAAAAAACTCTACTGCTTTCTCACCATAAAAATTCAATGTTAGAAGACTGCAAAACAACATCTAAACAAGCCTCATGCATTTTGAAAACAAGTCCTGTGGACCAATAAGGTTAAAATAGAATTCTTTGGACACAATGATCAAAGGTATGTGTGGAGAAAAAAAAGGGCACAGAAGTTCAGGAAAAGAACATATTGCCAACCATTAGGCATGGGGGTGGATCAATAATGCTTTTGGGTTGTGTTGCAGCCAATGGCACTGGAAACTTTTCACGGGTAGAAGGAATAATGGATTAAATTAAGTTTCAACAAAGTTTTGATGCAACCATAACACCGTTTGTAAAAAATAAAAAGCTGAAGATGAAAAGAGGAGAAAAGAGAGTAAAGAGGATGGCTTCTACACATGGATAATGATCCTAAACACGTCAAAATCCACAATAGACGACCTCAAAAGGCGCAAACTGAAGGTTTTACAATGGCCCTCACAGTCCCTTGATCTAAACATCATTGAAAATCTGTGGCTAGACCTCAAAAGAGCAGAGCAAGCAAGATGAGCCAGGAATCTCACAGAACTGGTAGACGAGCAAGGAATCTCACAGAACTGGAAGACGGGCCGGGAATCTCACAGAACTGGAAGACGAGCTAAGAATTTCAAAGTACTGAAAGACAAGCCAAGAATCTCACAAAACTGGAAGACGAGACATGAATCTCACAGAACTTGAAGACGAGCTAAGAATCTCACAGAACTGGAAGACGAGCCACGAATCTCACAGAACTGGAAGACCAGCCAGGAATCTCACAGAACTGGAAGATGAACCAGGAATCTCACAGAACTGGAAGACGAGCTAAGAATCTCAAAGTACTGGGAGACTAGCCAGGAATCTCACAGAACTAGAAGACGAGCCAGGAATCTCACAGAACTGGAAGACCAGCCAAGAATCTCACAGAACTGGAAGACCAGCCAGGGATCTCACAGAACTGGAAGATGAGCCAGGAATCCCACACAACTGGAAGACAAGCCAGAAATCTCACAGAAATGGAAGAAGAGCCAGGAATCTCACATAACTGAAAGATGAGCCAGGAATCTCACAGAACTGGAAGACGAGCCAGGAATCTCACAGAAATGGAAGAAGAGCCAGGAATCTCACATAACTGAAAGATGAGACAGGAATCTCACAGAACTGGAAGAAGAGGCAGGAATATCATGAAACTTAAAGACTTTTTAAAGGAAGAATGTATGCAAGTCCCTCAAACAAGAACTGAAAGAATGTTGGTTACTACAAAATGTGTTTATAAAGCTGTGATACTTTCCAAAGGGGGTGCTACTAGGAAGTAACCATGCAGGGTGCCCAAACTATTGCATCATCCCATTTTCTTTTCTTGTTAATTTAAAAATGTAAAAGATGAAAGTGTTGTTTTTTGCCTGAAATACAAAGGAACTGTGTCATCTTTAACTTTATGCCTTATAGAGATCATTTAATCTTCAACTTGCATATCTGTTCACAATAAGTTTTTTTTCGACCAGGGGTGCGTAAACTTTTGCATTCCACTGTATATGTCTATAATTCTGTCCAGTTGCAGCCACCACTAGAGGGAGGTCATTGCATATAGATTTATGCAGTCTGTATTCAACTGAAGGGGAGCAGTACAAATCTCTTTGCAGACAGCTCCCTCCAGTGGTGGCAACAAGATACTGTAATACATTACAGCAAGCAGCGGATACAATTCACAGCCTGCAATGAGACACATAACTATCTTTTATTGGATTTTCTTTTTTAATAAAATTAAATAAATTACCACTTTTAATATCCTCAGGGTGGATCCGAACTCCCCCGTCTTACTGGAAGACCCTGTATTAGTGGAAATTGGGAAGAAATATGGTAAAACTTCAGCACACATTGTCATTCGCTACCAAATCCAGCGTGGAGTAGTGGCCATCACCAAAAGTTATACTCCAGCACGAATCAGAGAAAACTTCAAGGCAAAAAAAAAAATATACCACATATATTTTAATCTGGATTTTTAGTGATTATTCAATTGACCTTTACAAGTATATCAGGAACAGGGCCGTACGAACAGTAGAGGCTGTGCTTATTATTGTAGCTCAGCATTATTCACTTTAGGCTGCTTTCACACATCCGTTTTTTGCCATCGGGTACGATCCGGCGAAAAAACTGATCCGTCGCATTAGTCTTTTCCATGCATTACTTCCATTTTTTGGCGGATCCGTTGTGATACTGAGCATGCTCAGTTCAAAAAACCAGATGAGTCATTGGATTCCGTCATATGCTGGATGACGACGGATCCGGCGCCCATAGACTTCCATTATACAACATGCAGGATGGCGTGGTCCGTTTTTTTTTTTGCCGGAGACAAAAAATGTTCCATGCTGCGTACCTTCCAGCAGCCGGACTTTACACGCTACGATATCGTTAATGAATTATCGTCGGGGTCACGGTGTTTGTGACGCACATCCGGCATCATTAACGATATCGTGTGTGACACTTATGAGCAAACTTAAACGATCGCAAAAGCGGTCAAAATCGTTTAACGCGGAGAGGTCGTCCTGAAACAAAAAATTGTTTTCTGGTTATTAGCGATGTTGTTCCTCGTTCCTGTGGCAGCACACATCGCTATGTGTGACATCGCAGGAGCGACGAACATCTCCTTACCTGCCTCTACCGGAAATGCGGAATGAAGGAGGTGGGCGGGATGTTACATCCCACTTATCTCTGCCCCTCCGCTTCTATTGGACGCCTGCCGTGTGACGTCGCTGTGACGCCGCACGACCCGCCCCCTTAGAAAGCGATGTCGCAGGGCAGATAAGTCCGTGTGACGGTGGTAAGTTAGGTTGTGCGGCACAGGCAGCGATTTGCCCGTGTCGCACAACCGACGGGGGCGGGTACGATTGCTTGCGAGATTGCAGCGTGTGAAGCCCGCTTAAGAAATTTCTTCGCCACATGCAACACAAAGCCATTCGGCGCTAATACAAGTCAATGGTGAATAAAACTGATCCGGCACCGG
Source organism: Anomaloglossus baeobatrachus (assembly GCF_048569485.1). NCBI lineage: Eukaryota > Metazoa > Chordata > Amphibia > Anura > Aromobatidae > Anomaloglossus > Anomaloglossus baeobatrachus. The sequence continues at coordinate 19,070,955 of NC_134356.1, read as the reverse complement.
ATTCGTTTTATCCGCATTTCACCGGATTGTGCCTGATGGCAAAAAACGGATGTGTGAAAGCAGCCTTAGGCCGGTTTCACACATCCGGCTTTTCGCCGGTTTGCCGGATCCGGCACACGCCAGTACAGTGTATACAGTAAATTGCAGCGCCGCAACTTCTGGGTCACATGCTCTGGTCACATGATAGCATGGGACCGGCGCTTCTCGCGCTGCCATTGTACTGTATACACTGTACTGGCATGCGCCGAATCCGGCAAACCGACGAAAAGCCGGATGTGTGAAACTAGCCTTAATAGGACAGTCGCATTGAGCTGTAATACCAAACATAGCCACTATTAAAAGTGTGGCACTGTGCCTGGTATACATGAAAGAGATGCCGCATCTCTACTGAACCCAATTAAACCTTTATTTATTGGAACTAATTTCTCCCTGCAGGTTTTTGACTTTGAATTGACAACCGGGGACATAAAAAACATTCATGGAATCAACAAGAACCTGCGCTATGTGGCAATACCACAGTACGTTATATTTATTACAATATTATTTATTTTATTAATATTTATTTTATATCGTTCAATTTATTAGAAAAAAAGCAATTTTTATCATAGGCAACTTCAACTGTGTCAGAATCACAAAAAATATCCAGAATATCCCATTGTATGATTTTTAAATAATTAATTTGCATTTTATTGTATGAGATAAGTATTTTATCACCGACCGACCAGCAGGAATTCTGGCTCTCATAGATATGTTATTTTTTCTCCTACTCTGCACTCATTACCTGTATTAATTGCTCCTGTTTGAACTCATTATCTGTAAACAGACTCCTTTCCACACACTCAGACACCCTCCAGCCTCTCCACCATGGCCAAGACCAAAGAGCTGTTTAAGGACCCCAGTGACACATTTTTAGACCTGCACAAGGCTGGGATGGTTTACATGACAATAGGCAAGCAGCTTGGTGAGAAAGCAACAACTGTTGGTGCAATTAAAAAAAGGAAGAAACACAAGATTACTGTCAATCTTACTCAGTTTGAGGCTCCATGCAAGATCTCGTCTTGTGGGGTAAGGATGATTCTGAGAAAAGTCATCAGGAATCAGCTCAGAACTGCACAGGAGGACCTGCTCAATGACCTGAACAGAGCTGGACCAAAGTCTCAAATATTACCATTAGTAACACATTAAAATCGTCATGGATTAAAATCCTGCAGGCAAGGCAAGGTCCCCCTGCTCACGCTCAGGCCCGTTTGAAGTTCACCAATGACCATCTGGATGATCCAGAGAAGTCATGTGGTTAGATGAGACAAAAATAGAACTTTTTGGTATCAACTCCATTCGCTGTGTTTGGAGGAAGAAGAAGGATGAGTACAACACCATGATCAACGTCCCGCCTATAAAGCATGGGGACGTTGATCATGGTGTTGTACTCATCCTTCTTCTTCCTCTAAACACAGCGAATGGAGTTGATACCAAAAAGTTCTATTTTTGTCTCATCTGACTGCGATCTTCTCTGGATCATCCAGATGGGCATTAGTGAACTTCAAACAGGCCTGGGCGTGAGCAGGGGGACCTTGCCTTGCGTGCAGGATTTTAACCCATGATGATGAAGTGTGTTACTAATGGTAATCTTTGAGACTGGGGGTGCTTTTCTTCATAGGGGACAGGACGACTGCTCAGTCTTGAAGGGAAGATGGATGGGTTCATAGATCAAAAAATTGTGGCTAACAACCTCCTTCCCTCAGTAAGAGCATTAAAGATGGGTCATGGGTGGGTCTTCCAGCATGACAATAACCCAAAACTCACAGCGAGGGCAACTAAAGAGTGGCTCCGTAAGAAGCATTTCAAGGTCCTGGAGTGGCCGAGCCAGTTTCCAGACCTGAACCCAATAGAAAATTTTTGGAGGGAGCTGAAACTCAATGTTAACCAGTGACAGCCCCGAAACCTGAAAGATCTGGAGAAGATCTGTATGAAGGAGTCGCCAAAATCCCTGTTGCAGTGTCTGCAAACCTGGTCAAGAACTGCAGGAAACGTCCGACCTCTGTAGCTGCAAAGGTTTCTACCAAATATTAAGTTCTGTTTTTCAATTATATCAAATACTTATTTTCTGTAATAAAATGCAAATTAATTACGGTATTTAAAGATCATACAATGTGATTTTCTGGATTTTTGTCTCTCACAGGTGAAGTTAACTATGATAAACATTACAGATCTCTCTATTCTGTGTAGGTGGGAAAACATGCAAAATTGACGGTGTATCAAATACTTAATAAAGGGATTGCTTCTATACCATTTTTTATTGGTACCATGTTCGACTGGTTTTTATGAAATTTTTTTTCTTGGCAACTGGAAAAAAAAAGCAGTTCTGGCACGTTATAGTCTTATTTTCTTTTTATACTGTTTACTGCACTCATTTTATAATTTTATATAACTTTACGAATGCGGCAATACCAGGCATGATTTTTTTTATCATTTGTTTTTAGTTTTTTTTTTTTAATTTTTAAAAAACTTTTTTTTTATTATATTTTTTAGTCCCCTTAGTGAATGTGACCTGTGATTGATATTTAAATTGTTAAACAGTAACAATCAAAGTGGATATCTTCCGGTTATGGTTCGGCCTCAGCTCCTGAGCCCGTCCATGTTTAAAGAGCCGATGCTACTTCGGGAAGGGTTAAGTTAAAATTCAAGTATTCATGATTTATATTCTCTGTCCGTAAATTGAAACAAAATTGATAAATTTAACCCTGATCTCCAGGGTAATGGTTCCAATGTTTCAGCTTGGATAAAAGTAAATCCATCGGCCCAGTTGCAGCCACCAGAAGCAGAGATTTGAAAAATGATGTGAAAACAAAACTATATATATTTTTTTTTTTAAGGATTTTTTTTTTAAAGTCAGAGGAAATTGTAAAATGTTATTTCAAAAATAAATTTTAGGTCTTAAAGGGTTTTTGTTTGTTTTTTGTTAAGTCAGCGAAAATTCTAAATTGTTTTTTCAAAACTATATTTTAATTCTTTTTTTTTTATAAGAAATGTTTAGATTTTGTCAGGACTTTTGAGCCGCATCGATCCCTTTGGGTCTCATTGTTAACATAAATCTGTACAAATTAAAACATTCATTTCCTTCTTGGCTGGAGGGGAAACAGAGCTGTGGTGCAATCACATCCCCTGATATAAACAGTTCATGAGCGGCCTCCATTAGCGCTGAGGTGTATGGGGGAACGAGCCAAAGCGAGGTTGCCAGGAATAGATTTTGGCAACGAAAACTAACCCCCCTCAAGACTAAAAGTAATGAAGAAGAAAAAAAAAAGAAACTCTCCATAATCACCATCAACTTATAACAATGGGGCTTTGTGAAATGTTCTGACTCCACAACTCCAACATATTCCCGAAATCTAAAACATATTCTTATCAGTTAATATTTAGAAGAATATCCATTTATCATTACAACATCCTAAAGAAACATTATCCAGAGCCCTGCTGACAAAAAGAAGAAGAATTACAAAAACAATTAGGTCCAATAAAAATAAAAAGTATTCAACAAGGTAATTCAGATGTGAAGAAAAATGTGGAATTTTAAATAATGAAGTTAAAGAATTAGCTTTACTAGAAAAGACAAAAAACTAAAAAATTATCGTCCCTACACTGTGTGCAGAATTATTAGGCAAATGAGTATTTTGATCACATGATGCTTTTTATACACGTCGTCCTACTCCAAGCTGTATAGGCTGAGAGCCAACTACCAATGAAGTAAATCAGGTGATGTGCCTCTCTGTAATGAGGAGGGGTGCGGTGTAATGACATCAACACCCTATAGAAAATGTGCTTAATTATTAGGCAACTTCCTTTCCTTTGGCAAAATGGGTCAGAAGAGAGATTTGACGGGCTCTGAAAAGTCCAATATTGTGAGCTGTCTTGCAGAGGAATGCAGCAGTCTTGAAATTGCCAAACTTTTGAAGCGTGATCACCGAACAATCAAGCGTTTCATGGCAAATAGCCAACAGGGTCGCAAGAAGTGTGTTGGGCAAAAAAGGCGCAAAATAACTGCCCATGAATTGAGAAAAATCAAGCGTGAAGCTGCCAAGATACCATTGCCATCAGTTTGGCCATATTTCAGAGCTGCAACGTTACTGGAGTATTAATAAGCACAAGGTGTGCCATACTCAGGGACATGGCCAAGGTAAGGATTAGGAAGGCTGAAAAACCACCACCTCTGAACAAGAAACATAAGATAAAACGTCAAGACTGGGCCAAGAAATATCTTAAGAGAGCGAATATGTCTGGCTCACTGTGTATAAATTAGGTGCCCAGAAAAAATAGGAGACAATCAAAATAGTAATAGTTCTGGCACACTAAGAGGAATGAGGACAATCTTGTCCTCATTCCTCTAAAGGGGGCTTTACACGGTAGCGATATCGCTAGCAATTTCTAGCGATAGCGACCGTGTAAGTACCCGCCCCCGTCGCGCATGCGATTGTTTGTGATCGCTGCCGTAGCGAACATTATCGCTATGCAGCGTCACACATACTTACCTGGTCGGCGGCGTCGCTGTGACTGCCGAACAATCCCTCCTTCAAGGGGGAGGGACGTTCGGCATCACAGCGACGTCACCGAAACGTCACTAAGCGTCCGGCCAATCAAAGCGGAGGGGCGGAGATGAGCAGGACGTAACATCCCGCCCACCTCCTTCCTTCCTCATTGCGGCCGGCGGCAGGTAAGGAGACGTTCCTCGCTCATGCGGTGTCACACATAGCGATGTGTGCTGCTGCATGAGCGATGAACCACAACGCTAAACAACCCTTACCGATTTTTGACTTTGGGACGACCTCTCCATGGTGAACGATTTTCACCATTTTTGAGGTCGCCTAAAGTCGCTGGTAAGTATTACACGCTGCAATATCGTTAATGACGCCAGATGTGCGTCACTAACAACTTGACCCCGGCGACCAAACATTAACGATATCGTAGCGTGTAAAGCCCCCTTTAGTGTGCCAGAACTATTACTATTTTGAAGAAATATCTTAAGACTGATTTTTCAAAGGTTTTATGGACTGATGAAATGAGAGTGACTCTTGATGGGCAGATGGATGGGCCAGAGGCTGGATCAGTAAAGGGCAGAGAGCTCCACTCCGACTCAGACGCCAGTAAGGTGGAGGTGGGGTACTGGTATGGGCTGGTGTTGTGAATACATTTTCCAGTTTGGGGCTCCCTCTTGTGGTCAGTTCTGGTGGTGCAGTTAATGTGTGGAATGAAAGCCACACACCTGTGGAGGACTGCCAATCAGGTATTTCTGATTGGACTATATAACTGAGCAGTTTTCTCCTGTTACTTACCGGTGCTCAATGGATATCCTGTGTGTTAAGGACATTCTGTAACCAGCCCTGCTCACTACCAGAACTCCTCTCAGATAAGTGGTCTTTGTACCCCTGCTTATTGTTTCCACTTTCTTGTTGTTTTTTTCTGCTTTGATACTAATGCTTGATTCCAATTTTGTCTGCATGGAGTTCTTTGTAGAATTGGATCATTCCCTGCTGGGAGTGTCTGTATACTTAGCTCCATGATTCTGCAATGCGTTTTGTCATGCTTGGTGTTAATTCAGTCCCTCATATATATTAGTGTTTTTGGATTCCAGTAACAGTGTGCTGATATAGTGTGGGAGAAGTCGTGTGACATCAGGTTTTTTTCCATATCAGGCGTGCTGGTATTTATTAGGGTTTTTATCCTTTCCTATAAAGATAGTTTTTTTTTTTTCTAGCTTTGTATTTTTTTGTTTTCTTGCTTTGTATTTCTTTGTGTTTTCCTATATCACCATAGTCTTTACATGTGGGGGGCTATCTCTTCTTTGGGGATTGCTCTGAGGCAGATTAGCTTTTCTAATATTTCTCTCTGTAAGAATATTTAGTTATCCGGCTGTGTTGAGACGACCAGGTCATCGTAGGCTCATCCCACGGCTTCTTCTAGTTGTGTGTCAGTATTAGGTCTGCAGTCCATTAAGGTTCCAGCCACTCTGTTACCTTTTTGGTTTTCCGCATTTTTTTATCCTTCTAGGTCCCTAAATCATAACAGTCTGGTATCATCAAAGATGAACTTGTGGGACCTTTTCGGGTTGAGGATGGAGTGAACCTCAACTCCCAGACCTACTGCCAGTTTCTGGAAGACAACTTCTTCAAGCAGTGGTACAGGAAGACGTCGGTATCGTTCAAGAAAAACATGATTTTCATGTAGGCCAGTACTCCATAACATGCATCCAACTACTCCACAGCGTGGCTGGCCATTAAAGGTCTAAAACAATAATGACGTGGCCCCCTTGTTCACCTGATCTGAACCCCATAGAGATCCTGAGGTCCCTCATAAAATGTGAGATCTATAGGGAGGGAAAACAGTACACCTCTCGGAACAGTGTCTAGAGGCTGTGGTGGCTGCTGCACGCAATGTTGATCGTAAACAGATCAAGCAACTGACAGAATCTATGGATGGTAGGCTGTTGACTGTCATCATAAAGAAAGGTGGCTATATTGGTCACTAAGTTTTTGGGGTTTTGTTTTTGCATGCCAGAAATGTTTATTTCTAAATTTTGTGCAGTTATATTGGATTACCTGGTGAAAATAAACAAGTGAGATGGGAATATATTTTTTTTTTATTAGGTTGCCTAATAATTCTGCACAGTAATAGTTACCTGCACAAACAGATATCCTCAGAAGAAAGCCAAATCTAAAAAAAAACACTCCAACTTCCAAAAATATTAAGCTTTGATATTTATGAGTCTTTTGGGTTGATTGAGAACATAGTTGTTGATCAATAATAAAAAAAATCCTCTAAAATACAACTTGCCTAATAATTCTGCACTGTGTATAGTGCCACCTATAAGTTAGGGTCCTATAAGTGGCATCAGGTAAAGCATCACCCTACAGACACTCCCTAAAAGCTAATTTTAGGCTAACACTAAGTTTTGAAATTTTTCAACTTTAACCCCTTCACGACCTTGGACGGATCTATCCATCCAGGATAGTGTCCCGTTAAGCCCCGCCCCCTGCCGCGGGCAGGCGGCGTGGATCGGCACACATGTCAGCTGTTTTTAACAGCTGACGTGTGCCTGCTAGCCGCGGGTGGAATCGCTTCCACCCGCGGCCATTAACCCCTTAAATCTTGCTGCCAAAGTCTGGCAGCAAGATCTAAATGCGCGCGGCCATGTTTTTTACTTACCGCCGCCCCCACCGGAAGTCACGTGTGTTATCACGTGACTATCGGTGGTTGCCATCGTAGCACAGGGTCATGTGATTACGCCTGCAGCTACGAAGTTTCACTTTCGTTTTCCCTCGGCCGAGAGCAGAGGGAAAAACAAAGTGACTGAATCTGCTGTTTACAGCTGTATTGCTGTGATCAGCAGATAGATAATAGCGATCGGATTGCTGATCGCTATAGCCCCCTAGGGGGACTAGTAAAAAAAAAAAAAAAAAAGTAAAAAAAAAAGTTTTAAAAAATAAAAAAAAAACAAAAAAAAACCTAAAAGTTCAAATCACCCCCCTTTCCCCCCATTGAAAATTAAAGAGTTAACAAATAAATAAATATACACATATCTGGTATCGCCGCGTTCAGAAATGCCCGATCTATCAAAATATAAAATAAATTAATCTGATTGGTAAACGGCGTAGTGGCAAAAAAATTCCAAACGCCAAAATTACGTTTTTTGGTCGCCGCAAGTTTTACGCAAAATGCAATAACAGGCGATCAAAACGTAGCATTATAAACGTCAGCTCGAGACGCAAAAAATAAGCCATCACTGAGCCATAGATCCCAAAAAATAAGAACGCTACGTGTTTCAGAAAATGGCGCAAAACGTGCGCCACTTTTTTTGGACAAAGTTGTGAATTTTTTTAACCCCTTAGATACATGTAAACCTATACATGTTTGGTGTCTACAAACTCGCACCGACCTGAGGCATCACATAGATACATCAGTTTTATCATATAGTGAACACGGTGAATAAAACATCCCAAAAACTATTGTGTGATTACACTTTTTTTGCAGTTTTTCCACACTTGGAATTTTTTTGCTGTTTTCCAGTACAATATATGGTAAAACCTATGGTTTCATTTAAAATTACAACTCGTCCCGCAAAAAACAAGCCCTCATATGGCAAGATTGACGGAATAGTAAAAAAGTTACGGCTCTCGGAAGAAAAGGAGCAAAAAACAAAAACGCAAAAATGGAAAGTGCCCGGGGGCAGATGGGGTTAAGATGCTCTGATCTGAACTCCCAGTTTTCTTCTGAAATTTAGGGTGTTTTTTTTTTTCAAGAATAACAACAGTGATCCTAGAATTCAGCTTTTATTTGGGATTTATTAATCAGAATCCTCACATAATAGCGTTTTTCCGTGATGGTCTCATATACTCTATACTTTCCATATTTTACAGATTTGCTGTTCATCCCGAGTACCCCTTTAAGGATGAATACTGAAGAAAATGGTCTGAGCATTGCTGTTGTACATCCTCGGAATGCCGCCATATTTAGCCTATGTAATTAATCTGTCACCTTTGTTATACAGGATGATCTTTTAATTTTTTGTGTGTAGCATCTGATATTAGTAATAATAAATAAAACTCAACCTTTATTTTAGAAGGAACTCAAAAGCGTTAATCAAATTCAATCTCCATGAAACCGTCTCCTGGGAGGAGCGGACTTCTGTGCTGAGTTTTGCTCTGCACATTCCCTAATACCTCAGTGTGTTATTAGGTTGATTCCCAAGCTCTAATTGAGCAAAAGCCATGAAGATTTCCTAAAGAGAAACAGCATCATCCAGCTCATCGATAGTGGTCTCTCGACCAAGAAAATTGCCAAACTGCATCATGTGAGGCCATGACAGGAAGAAGAACACGAATTGAGGTCCATCCATCAATCCAAAAGCCAAGAGGTGAAGTCCATGGAAAATATCGGAGTCAACGAGTTGGCTCATCACAAAGTTTATCAGTTCTGGCGACAAACCCGGCAGTAGAGGTGGCTTGTATACTTCATAATAGTGAGATCACAGATGTCCATGTGACACACGTTACACAAGTCTGGAATGGTGGCTCGAAAAAAGGTGAAGGCTTGACTACAATATCATCATAAGAAGCATTGGCTCGAGTTTTCTGAAAAGTACAAAAAGTGGCCAGTAGAAGATTGGAAACCGATGATTTGGAGTGATGAGATGAAAGTCAATAGACGGCAGTTATGAGAGCAAATGGGTCTGTAACAAACAAGGGAAAAAGGGGCTAAAGGAAAGAGACAGAGAAATTGAAGAAACTGTCAAGTTCAGTGGAGGAAACCTGATGATATGGGGCTGTTTCTCATCCAAAGGCGTTGGATACTTGACCAGGATCAATGGTGGTCTCAATGCTGATCTATATGTGAGGATCCTACAAAAAGAGATGCTTCATACACATGAATACTATGGGTATGAAAAGGACGACAGTGTTCCAGCAGGACGACGCGAAGCATACGGCGAGACATGGTTCATAAAGACATGGTTCAATGGTAATGAAGTAGAGGTGCGGAATTGTCCCCACAGTCCCCAGACCCCAACCCAATCCAACACTTGCGGATAGAGTTGAAGAAAGAGCTTTATACATACCGAAATGAGCCGACCAGTAAGTACCAACATTGGGAATGAGTAGAAGAGGCCTGGGATCAGATTTAGATAGAAACATGATTGAATCTGATTGAGAGCATGACCAGAAGGATCAAAATAATAAAAATAAAATTTTTGATTTTTAGGCGCAAAACAGTAACTAAACATATGCTAAATAGTTTCAAGTCACATTTATGTATGAGATAGCCAAGATTATTGTCTATAAAATGAAGGCCATCTCACGCTCAGAGCTGTAGTGGACGGTGAGATGTGAAGACTGAAAGTCAAAAGTTCAGAACATTCATACCATTTTGCTCGTCAGTGTAACTATATCAGGATATTCCAAAATTAGTGATGTCACAGAACAGGAATAACAAACAGTGATGTCACAGTATCGGGATAATAAAATCAGTGATGTAACCGTGAAGGAATAATACACAAGGATTGTGCACACAGTGATGTCACAGTATCGGGATAATGCAGTGATGTCACGATAATACACACAGTGATGCCGCAGTACAGGGGTAATACACACAGTGATGTCACAGTACAGGGATAATACACACAGTGATGCCGCAGAATAGGGAAAATGCACACAGTGATGTCACAGTATAGGGATAATACACACAGTGGTGTCGCAGTATAGGGATAATACACACAGTGGTGTCGCAGTATAGGGATAATACACACAGTGGTGTCGCAGTATAGGGATAATACACACAGTGGTGTCGCAGTATAGGGATAATACACACAGTGGTGTCGCAGTATAGGGATAATACACACAGTGGTGTCGCAGTATAGGGATAATACACACAGTGGTGTCGCAGTATAGGGATAATACACACAGTGGTGTCACAGTACAGGGATAATACACACAGTGATGTCACAGTACAGGGGTAATACACACAGTGATGTCACAGTACAGGGGTAATACACACAGTGATGTCACAGTACAGGGATAATACACACAGTGATGCCGCAGTATAGGGAAAATGCACACAGTGGTGTCGCAGTATAACAGGGATAACACACAGTGATGTCATAGTACAGGGATAATACACATAGTGATGTCACAGTACAGGGATAATACACACAGTGATGTCACAGTACAGGGATAATACACAGTGTTACAGTATAACAGGGATAATACACACAGTGATGTCACAGTACAGGGATAATACACAGTGTTACAGTATAACAGGGATAATACACACAGTGATGTCACAGTATAACAGGGATAATGTACACAGTGATCGGTTTATACCTTGTCATGTCCATAATTGAGATACTGTCTAATTTCATACACTTTGATAGTTATAGCAACATTTTTGGGTCCCTTTACTAATGCTCCCACCATAAAACTACCACATTGTCCCCACATTCTTCCAATTTTTTTTTTTTACTATTGCACAGATTTATTTCTCCAATGTAGAAAATCTTTCAAAATATTCTCCCTGGGTTTGTGCATGGACGGATCTTTGGACAGATTTCTTGGAAGGATTGAATGTTCTATATCACACAATCTCACTCTCGGCCTCAGGCCATGATATTTATCTGTCATAATAAACCTAAAATAAGAATAATCTTATTGTGATGGTTGTTTCAATTAGTTTTGAGATCCCTATGTGGCGGCCTAATTACTCCTTTGTGGGGAGGGGTTGGCTCACGTTCTCCTTCTGGGCTGCAGACCAGTGATGGTGAAATCTTGAACTACAGGCTGCTGGGGAAGATCTGGAGTAGGAGACCTTTAAGTATGACATGACAGAAATGTCCAGACCATTGGTGTAAAGAGGCTCTACTAGTCCGCAATAATGGATGAAGGTTTGATGTAGAGTCCTAGTAATACAGGCTGTAACTGAGGTCTGTGTGTCTCTCCTAGTAATATAGGCTGGATGTGAGGTCTATGTGTCTTTCCCTGTAACACAGGCTGGATGTGAGCTCTGTGTGTCTCTCCCAGTAATATAGGCTGGATGTGAGCTCTGTGTGTCTTTCCCAGTAATATAGGCTGGATGTGAGCTCTGTGTGTCTTTCCCAGTAATATAGGCTGGATGTGAGCTCTGTGTGTCTCTCCCAGTAATATAGGCTGGATGTGAGCTCTGTGTGTCTTTCCCAGTAATATAGGCTGGATGTGAGTTCTGTGTGTCTCTCCCAGTAATATAGGCTGGATGTGAGCTCTGTGTGTCTTTCCCAGTAATATAGGCTGGATGTGAGCTCTGTGTCTCTCCCAGTAATATAGGCTGGATGTGAGCTCTGTGTGTCTCTCCCAGTAATATAGGCTGGATGTGAGGTCTGTGTGTCTCTCCCAGTAATATAGGCTGGATGTGAGCTCTGTGTGTCTCTCCCAGTAATATAGGCTGGATGTGAGGTCTGTGTGTCTCTCCCAGTAATATAGGCTGGATGTGAGCTCTGTGTGTCTCTCCCAGTAATATAGGCTGGATGTGAGCTCTGTGTGTCTCTCCCAGTAATATAGGCTGGATGTGAGCTCTGTGTGTCTCTCCTCCTGTAATATAGGCTGGATGTTAGGTCTGTGTGTCTCTCCCAGTAATATAGGCTGGATGTAAGATATGTGTGTCTCACCCAGTAATACAGGCTGGATTGTGAGGTTTTTGTGTCTCTCCCAGTAATATAGGCTGGATGTGAGGTCTGTGTGTCTTTCCCTATAATATAGGCTGGGTGTGAGTTCTGTGAGTCTCTCCCAGTAATATAGGCTGGATGTGAGTTCTGTGTGTCTCTCCTCCTGTAATATAGGCTGGATGTGAGATCTTTGTGTGTCTCTCCCAGTAATATAGCCTGGATATGAGCTCTGTGTATCTCTCCCAGTAATATAGGCTGGATGTGAGCTCTGTGTATCTCTCCCAGTAATATAGGCTGGATGTGAGATCTGTGTGTGTCTCTCCCTGTAATAAAGGCTGGATTTGAGGTTTGTGGGTCTCTCCCTAGTAATATACAGTAGGCTGGATGTGAGGTTTGCGTGCATCTTCCAGTAATAGAGCCTGGTGCTGGATCCAATCTTTCACTGAAGGGAGCTGGCTCTTTGTGATGGATCGTTTACGCATAGCACACCCGAGCACCCAAGTTACTCAGCCGAGTACCAAGCATACCCAAGAAAGCCAATATGCGATCGCGAAGCAGTGCCGACACACTCCCTCATCATTATCGTTCACCCATACACCCAAGTCTTTTTCAGTGAGTTTAACCATTTAGTACATGAATGAAGAGTTAGACAAGAAATACGCTGGCCAACTGGAGAAGAAATGGACCTCCATTATCAGATTACAGAAGAAGGTAATGGAATTAGAATCTACCAATTATACATGGTGGGCAAACGTGCTCACTACTCAGATGAGACCAACTTGAGTAAAGAATATAATGGAATTCAATGATTAGGCAGTTCAGCTCTCCGCACACATACAGGCAGCCATAAACAAAGTATTTCTGGGGAGGGAGGACAGGGTTTTGTTTTTTTTTTGGGAACACACCACATTTGAATACATTTTGTCTAACCCCTGGTGAGAGCCAGAGACTGCAAGTGACTCTCATGGTGGTGCCGGGTCCCAACATTGGAACAGTGAAGTGAGCCTGTGCTTTGTGTTAGGTTTTCCATGAACGACACATCTCAGCACCTGCGATAGTCGGCCAAACACTGGGAGGATCTGAGCATCCCGATGCTTGAACAAGCGCAGAGTATGCTCACTCGTCTTTTGGGGCTAAAACTAGATAAATGACTTACAGAAGAAAGGGTGCACCAAAAAAATAAACAGAAGCTGGATAAACCGCCAAGCAGTGAGCCCCTATTGGTCCTATAAATAGTGCCTGCCCTTCTGCCTAGTTTGCATACCCTTAACATTCAGAGCTCAGAGAAAGCAAATCACAGCTGGCACCATGGCAAGGTATAGCTATACATACATATATACATATGCATACACAAATTCATATAGTTGTGCTCAAACGTTTCCATACCCCAGAAGATTTTTATCTTTTTTTGGCCTTTTTTCAGAGAATATGAATGATAACACAATGTTTTTTCCCACTCATGGTTAGCGGTCGGGTGAAGCCATTTGTTGTCAAACTACTGTTTCTTCTCTTTAAATCATAATGACAACCAAAAACATCCAAATGACTCTGATCAAAAGTTCACATACCCTGGTGATTTTGGCTGATAACATGCACAGAAGGTGACACAAATGGGTGTGAATGGCTAATAAAAGGTAACATCCTCACCTGTGACCTGTTTGCTTGTAATCAGTGTGTGTGCATAAAAGCTGAGCGACTTTCTGGTATCCAGACTCTTACATCTTTTCATCCAGCCACTGACGTTTCTGGATTGTGAGTCATGGCGAAAGCAAAAGAATGGTCAATGGATCTATGGGAAAAGATAGTTGAACTATATAAAACAGGAAAGGGATACAAATAGATATCCAAGAAGTTCATAATGCAAGTCAACAGTGTTCAAACTATGATTAACAAATTGAAAATCAGGGGCTCTGTAAAAACCAAAACCACAAACAGGTAGACCAACCAACATTTCGGCCACAACTGCCAGGAAAATTGTTTGAAATGGAAAGAAAAACCCACAAATAATATCAGCTGAAATACAGGACTCACTGAAAACTAGCGGTGTGGCTGTTTAAAGATGCACAATGAGGAGGCACTTGAAGAAAAATGGGCTGCATGATCAAGTTGCCAGAAGAAAGCCATTACTGCGTAAATGTTACAAAGTATCTCACCTACAATACGCTAAACAACACAGAGACAAGTGTCCAAACTTGTGGAACAAGGTAATTATGGTTGAGGCCAAAAAGTTTGATTTTGATCTCATCACTCCAAAACGTTACATTAGGAGAGGTTTCAACAAGGCCTATGATGAAAGGAACACCCATCCTACTGTAAAGCATGGAGGTGGATCACCGATGATGTGGGGATGTGTGAGCTACAAAAGGCACAGGAAATTTGGTCAAAATTGAAGGAAAGATGAATGCAGCATGTTATTAGCAAATACTGGAGGCAAGTTTGCACTTATCAGCCCGGAAGCTAAGCATGGGACGTACTTGGACGTTCCAACATGACAATGATCCAAAACACAAGGCCGAGTCAACCTGTCATTGGCTACAGCAGAATAAAGTGAAGGTTCTGGAATGGCCATCTCAGTCTCCTGACCTCAATATCATTGAGCCACTCTGGGGAGAACTCAAGGGAACAGTTCATGCAAGAAAGACCAGGAATATACAGGAACTGGAGGCTCATTGCCAAGAAGAATGGGCAGCTTTATCATCTGAGAAGATAAAGAGCCTCATCCACAACTACCACAAAAGACTTCAAGCTGTCATTGATGTTAGAAGCAGCAATATACGGTATTAAGAACTGGGGTATGTGAACGTTTGATCAGAGTCATTTAGATGTTTTTGGTTGACATTATTAATTAGAAAGAGAAGACACAGTAGTGACAATAAATGGCTCAATCTAACCACTAACCATGAGTGGGGAAAAAAAAGAACGTGTTATCATTCATATTCTCTGAAAAAAGGCCAAGAAAGAAAAAAATCTGCCGGGGTATGTAAACTTTTAAGCACAACTGTATATAAAATAAATAAAAAAAGCCCTGAGGTCAACACTAAATGGGTACAGTGAAGGGCAATAATTATTGGACCACTACAGCAAGACGTTTATGGGTCGTAACTTTGCGCTTCTCTTATAATGGTACTGTTGTTGTGCCAAGTACTACATTGCAGGTCCTGTGAAAGGATACAACACAGTGGACACCACAGCCTCCCAGACACTGCTCCAAGAGATGTACTGTTTTCCCTCTATGTAGATATCACATTTTATGAGGGACCACAGGTTCTCTATGGGGTTCAGATCAGGTGAACAAGGGGGCCATGTCATTATTTTTTCATCTTTTAGACCTTTACTGGCCAGCCACGCTGTGGAGTAGTTGGATGCATGTGATGGAGCATTGTCCTGCATGAAAATTATGCTTTTCTTGAACGATACCGACTTCTTCCTGTACCACTGCTTGAAGAAGTTGTCTTCCAGAAACTGGCAGTAGGTCTGGGAGTTGAGCTTCACTCCATCCTCAACCCGAAAAGGTCCCACAAGTTCATCTTTGATGATACCAGCCCATACCAGTGCCCACCTCCACTTTGCTGGCATCTGAGTCGGAGTGCAGCTCTCTGCTCTTTACAGATCCAGCCTCTGATCCATCCATCTGGCCCATCAAGAGTCACTCATTTCATCAGTCCATAAAACCTTTGAAAAATCAGTCTTAAGATATTTCTTGGCCCAGTCTTGACGTTTTATCTCATATTTCTTGGTCAGAGGTGGTGGTTTTTCAGCCTTCCTTACCTTGGCCATGCCCCTGAGTATGGCACAACTTGTGCTTTTTGATACTCCAGTAATGTTGCAGCACTGAAATATGGCCAAACTGGTGGCAAATGGCATCTTGGCAGCTTCACGCTTGATTTTCCTCAATTCATGGGCAGTTCATTTGTGCCTTTTTTTGCCCAGCACGCTTCTTGCGACCCTGTTAGCTATTTGCCATGAAATGCTTGATTGTTCGGTGATCACGCTTCAAAAGTTTGGCAATTTGAAGACTGCTGCGTCCCTCTGCAAGACCTCTCACAATATTGGACTTTTCAGAGTCCGTCAAATCTCTCTTCTGACCCATTTTGCCAAAGGAAAGGAAGTTGTCTAATAATTAAGCACCCCTTATATAGGGTGTTGATGTCATTACACCGCACCCCTCCTCATTATAGAGATGCACATCACCTGATTTACTTAATTGGTAGTTGGCTCTCAGCCTATACAGCTTTGAGTTGGACGACATGTATAACAAGTATCATGTGATCAAAATACTCATTTGCCTAATAATTCTGCATACAGTGTAGTATAGAAATCACTATAATGGGATCATTCCAGCAGGGATTAAACGGGTTGCCGTTTGAGAAAGGTATAATTTTAATGAATAGATCAATAATAAGTTCTATAATTGGATGTGTGTTTAAAAAAAAAAAAATAAAAAAAAAAAATCCCTGCGTGTTTTATCACAGGAGTGAATCAATCTCCAACCCTCTGGACTCATCAATAATCAAGCCAGTGATGTAGGATCTCCGGCAGAAACTGAGCAGATATATGTCACATATATGATATATGATTTCTGAGGAGCTCAAAAGGCTGGAGATGTGGCAGAAGAACTCAGTCCTGTGATAAAACAGGCAGGGAAATGTGTTACCGCAGAAAGCAGCAGGTGCGAGCCCCTGCGGTTTTACCTGTAAAGGCCCCTTTCACACATCAGTTTTTTGCCGTCAGTCACAATTCATCAAATTTTGAAAACAACGGATCCGGCGACTGATGCCGCTGGATCAGTTTTTTTCTCATCGACTTGTATTAGCGACCGATGGCCTCACGTTCCATCCGTTGTTCAACAGACCCAACGAAAATGGTTTGTCCTGCGGATGGAGACAACGGACAAAGTAACTTTTTTGTCTACATCAAAAATTCGGACAGCGATGGATACGTCGCCATTCGGTAGAATGGAAGCCTATAGGCGCAGGATCCGTTGTAACCTGTCAAATAACGGAATCCGGCGATTGATTCTGCTTTTTTTGTAACTGAGCATGCTCCAATTTATTATTTCGCATCCGCTTGTCGGATGCGTCGATAAACGGATCCGTCGCATCAGTTTCTCCACAATCTGTGACAGATCCGTTGAGCCAACGGATTGTGACTGATGGCAAAAAACTGATGTGTGAAAGGGGCCTAAGGGTTACTTAAACTTCCTCCTCTGGCCAGGAGCTGTGGTGTTTGCTGACCATGATCTGAAACAGCTCTGCATGGTCAAACAAAGCAAATAATAGTATATAGTAGGGGGAAGTCTAAAATTCTCAGCACAAGAACAGTGTTTTTTTTTTTTGTTTTTTTTTTTTATTAAAAACACATCCAAAAGTGTAACTTATTATTCCAATATCTACTAATTAAAATATACTTTGTTGTAAAACCCATTTAATACTGTGCCAAGCAATAATATAAGGGCACTGAAAGTAAAGTTGAATTGTTTGGCACTCTTCCCATGATGGTGTCGTTTGGTTACCGTATATTTATAGTTTTATTACAGCGAGCCTCCTTTATGGCAGCACCAACTGTAAAAATATCATTAATACCGCAGACACGGATCTTACACTTCTCCGGCTTAGAAAACATTTCACGATGTTCTCAGGGCTTGTAGCAGAATTATAACCTTCTTGGACGGATTCCACATTACACAATCTTACACACTTGGCCTCAGAGTCGTATTTATATATTAGATTATATTATATAAATATATATTATATAATTTAGATTACCTAAATTCAACATATAATCCCTGCAGTGTGCACCAACAGCACAATATGCTTTTGGTCGTTAGTTGATCAGATTTCCAGGACATGAGCGAGATCCAAATGTTTCAGCCTAAGTACCGGTACCCCAGGTGGAGTTGGGGGGAGTCATGTAACTTTCCTTGCAGTGTAAGGACGCTGAGCCAGTGAAATCCATTGGACCACTCAACTTTAAATCGCAGGCAGCTGAAATGTTAACCCATCTGCAAGCAATGTATCAAATTTGGAAATTAAGCATGTGGCTGTGATGCCAAATCTGAACATTGATCTTCGGGCAATCAAATCTTTTCTTCATTTTGACGGTAACCCTTGTCCTTACTAACCAGAACTAAAAAGGAAAAGATTTAAGAAAAGATAAAAGTAAAAAAGGGAGAAGATTCTCAACTCTTGATGCACCTCACATGTCTGGGGCAGTCTTCAGTCACAGGTCCCATCAGGCACTGACTGGGCCTCACAACATTACAAAGACTAGTCAGGCGCCGTGGGCCAGACGGGACTTGTGAAGAAGAATGAGGCGTGAGGACCGGGCAGGGAGAGGTCAATGCAATTTTTTTAACCCCTTCCCAATTGACCTAAATATTGTCCAGTTGGCTGCCAATTTCCTGGATGTATGTAAAGCAGATTGGGAAATATTTAAAGGGAACATGTCTGTATTTATCTTAAAAATATACTTTATATTTAGGTGAATGCAGTAAATCTCTTTGGTTTCAGTCATAGGGGTGGTGACTCGCCCCAGGTTCTATGGGGTACTCTGTCCTGGGCGGTGTACTACTGGGATGTGTCACTGGGTGGCTGTTGCCCGCTTCCGTGACCCTGAGGGGGTGGGTGGGGGGTCGCTTTAAAAGGGGTTGTGTACAAGGAATACAGTTTGTCGTGACGCCACTTGCAGGTTGCGGTTATAGAGATAGAGCTGCTGCTGCACAATCTCTCCACTGGGGCTGATGATGATGGCGGTGTGTCGCCCTGGACAAGCCAGGGGACACAGGTAACAACACACACACACACCCACCCCCAGCAGTTCACAGCAGACATCCCCAAAGGGACCTGCTTTCTGCCTCGGGCTCAGACTGACACACCAGGTGGGCGGAGTCAGGAGATGAGGACGCCCACCCTGGAGTGAGCTGGCCGGAGGCAGGAAACAAGCGGAGAGAGAAGTTCAGGAGTGAAGGAGAGAGGAAGTCTGCAGAGAGGCAGACGCAGACTGGGGCCTAGGTTGGAGCCTAGGGCCCCTGTGCAGAAAGTCAGGCAGACGGTGGTGGCCGTCTGCAGGGAGCCGGGGAGCCAGTTGGTGGAACCGCAGGTAGCCGGGGCTGGGCGGTGGCCCCCCGGTACTGAATCGGGGAGCCAGCTGGAAACCGGAGAGCAGGAAGAGTGTGCACGGAGGCGAAGGAAAGGACTTACACTAACAACCTGGGGTCAGGGGAAAAACACGGCAGCCGCCTGTGGGACCCGTCCATCCAGCCGTTTGTTTCAGCAGAGACTCTGTGTGCTTCATTGGGCTGAGTGAGCACCACCGTGCCGTGCGGCACAGCGCTGTCCCCGCGCCCCTGAACCTCCACAGGCCCCATACCCGCCTGTCCACCATCCCAACCCCATCACTGGGCCCCGGGATCACCAACCCCTACCCACGGAGGGGCAACACAACAACTGGCTGCTCCACACCATCACTCCCGGGATCCCCAGCCAGAGCAGCGGTGGTGTACATTCAATCACCACAACCGTGGGTGGCGTCACGGACAATAAACTATTCCAAAACACCAATTCCCCTTTTCACTCACGGGCGAGGAGCGCCGCTCGAGTCCCCGGGATCCGGCCCATAGCTCGAGCCACCGAGCAGCGGCAGGCCGCAGCAGCCGCAGCAGCCGGACCCAAGCAGCAGAGGGAGAGCGCGGCGTCCCCTCCTCCGCCCGCGACAGCGGCCTAGATGTTGGGCCCTCCGCAAGTCCGCAAGTAGGGCCGGGGCCCCAGGGGGGTTGGTGATGGTGTTAGGCGTGGAAAGTAAGGTAGGCCACATGAGGGGTTACTGTGTAACTAGTTCTCTTTACTCACAGTGGATGGTAACTGGTACCCGGAGGAAGGCTGGTTCTCACCGCTGGTCCCATTAGTCCCAGTTTAGTGACCTGGTGGCTTCTTTCCCCTACACCTGTCTCTGGTTGGTGGGTCCAAATGGTTTGGAGCGTCTGGGGGTCCCCTCCTGTTAGTCACAGTCTCTGGTCCATATGGCAGTGTGAACCCTGTAGAGTCTGTGTTCTGCTCCGATCCCTGGTTCTCCAGTTACTTGTGGTGCCCCCGGACTACTAAGGTCAGGGAGGTCCTTGATGGTCCCCTCACTGTGCAGATTTTATCAGGTCTGCCTGGAGCGTTTGCCTGACCTAGGGCTCTGTACCCCGCCTGTGCTATGGTTCCAGGAGTACTCCACTGGCAACCACACGCTTAGGCCCTCAGGTCATTGTCACTCTCCCGTGTCAGTGCAGTTACATTAGTCTCCTCTCACTCTCACTTACTAACTGTCTTACTGTCTGTCCCCTCCCACCTGGTTGTCGTCTAGTGGACTGGATCGGCTCCACCCCTGGGTGGCCATCCATTGGGTCCACTCTAGTCTGTCACAAGTCTGTGGATGGGGAGACCACTGGGATTTTAATGTTTTTTTTCTGTTACCAGCACTAGTCTTCCAGGTCCCTGGGGGTAGGCCCTGCATCTTTGACAGGATGCAGTGCCTTGTAGTGCCCTGTTGGGTTCAGGGGCGCTACAGTGGCACTTTTGCTGGGATCAGTCACCGTCACTCAAGTTGAGGCAGGATTCTTTTTTGAACTTAGTCATGCTGCCAACATTATAATTAATTACACCACAGGTCCTTCACCAGCACTTCTCCAATGCTGAGCGCCAGAGATGTGCATTGGAGAACTGGTGGTGAAGAGCCTGTGCTGATGTCATGATCATGTGACCATAATGGGCGGAGCTCAGAAGAGTAGTGATAGTGAAGGACCTGTGGTAAAAATCAGCAGAAGAAAAGTGGTTGTGACCAAGTTATAAAATGAATCTGGCCTGAACTTGAGTGAAAGTGACTGATCCCAGCACAAGCTCCACCCCTATGACTGAAACCTAAGGTATTTATTGCCTATATTGCCAATATACATATATTATATACATACACATTAAATATTATATATATATATATATATATATATTATATATATATATATATATATAATTATTTTTTCAAGATAAAAAGAATAAAAAGAAAAATCATGTAATTAAAAACAACTTTAGGGATGCACAATGCATCATTTAAACCACATTGGGGTGGTTTACATAAAAAAACAAACAAAAACCAGAGCAAAAATGGCAGATTGCCTTTAAGTTTGCACAAATCCAATTTTTTATTTGTAACATTGGAGCCAAGTATGATTACCCTGGAATCCATTTGGTCAGCTTCAGCTATGCCTGGATGCTATGGTTTACCTCTTGGCCAAGTCTTGCTACAAGCATTCAGTAAAAAAATGCTGTGGAAGAGAGAGCACACTAGGGTCTTACCTGGTAGGGATATAGGACACAAAGGGATCATGGTACACTCACCTTTTCGGGTTGTGAAAGTCACAGCACCTATGTAACACCTTCAGTAGTGGTATCAGCTGCAGCCCCGAAGTACAGGATATGTAGTAAGACATAGGTAGAAATTGAGTATATATTGCGCTGATACTCAATGGTATATTAATATAATTCTTTTATTGTTCGTACAGCCTTTGTTCTTTTGATGTCCTGAGGAAGGAGACGGATGTCTCTGAAACGCATAGGCATATATTTATATTAATATACCATTGAGTATCAGCGCGGTATATACCCAATTTCAACCTACATCTTACTACATTGCTAGAAGCATTTTGAGAATAGGAAGGCAATAAATAAGCTGATCGATTTCCAACGGCCTAGACACCACAATCAATATTAACTGCAGACGCTAAGGAGTAAATGGTTATCTCTGATCACTATCACTGTGGTAGGAGCTTAGTTTTAGACTAAGGGCTAGTTCACACTAAGCGACAGCGACAACGAGGTCGCTGTTACGTCACCATTTTCTGTGACGTAGCAGCGACCTTGTAAGTCGCTGTTATGATCGCTGCTTAGCTGTCAAACACAGCAGCCGAAGCAGCGATCATAACCGCGAGAGCAGGGAGCCGCGCACACTGCTTAGCGCTGGCTCCTTGCTCTCCTAGCTACAGTACACATCGGGTTAATTAACCCGATGTGTACTGCAGCTACATGTGCAGAGAGCAGGGAGCCGCGCACAATGCTTAACGCT
Organism: Anomaloglossus baeobatrachus; assembly: GCF_048569485.1. Classification (NCBI taxonomy): domain Eukaryota; kingdom Metazoa; phylum Chordata; class Amphibia; order Anura; family Aromobatidae; genus Anomaloglossus; species Anomaloglossus baeobatrachus. The sequence continues at coordinate 19,048,682 of NC_134356.1, read as the reverse complement.
GGCTCCTTGCTCTCCTAGCTACAGTACACATCGGGTTAATTAACCCGATGTGTACTGCAGCTACATGTGCAGAGAGCAGGGAGCCGCGCACAATGCTTAGCGCTGGCTCCCTGCTCGCCTAGCTAAAGTACACATCGGGTTAATTAACCTGATGTGTACTGCAGCTACATGTGCACAGAGCAGGAGCCGGCAGCACTGGCAGCGTGAGAGCTGCGGAGGCTGGTAACTAAGGTAAATATCGGGTAACCACCTTGGTTACCCGATGTTTACCTTGGTTACAGCTTACCGCAGCTGCCAGATGCCGGCTCCTGCTCCCTGCTCGCTTCATTTCGTCGCTCTCTCGCTGTCACACTCAGCGATCTGTGCGTCACAGCGGGAGAGCGCCTTTGAAGAAAACGAACCAGGGCTGTGTGTAACGAGCAGCGATCTCGCAGCAGGGGCCAGATCGCTGCTCAGTGTCACACACAGCGAGATCGCTAATGAGGTCACTGTTGCGTCACCAAAACCGTGACTCAGCAGTGATTTCAGTAGCGATCTCGCTATGTGTGAAGCACCCCTAAGGAATTCTGATCTATCACGGTGCATGGATATTAGTATTATTTTTGTCAACTAATACTAGTACATCACCTGTACCAGAACCAGAACCTGAGCAAGTTGAAGGAAAATCCAAAAACTAAGAACTGGTCATTTCTTCTTTCGGATGTCCTAGTTGTCATCCTCACCCAAAGAAAGAAAAAAAGTGTGTAAACAGTTGTTAGGCCTCACACTCCTCCCCAACTAAATAAATATGAAGACACCTCTCAGGACTTTCTAAACCTCTCGATACCACAAGTGCCAAGTTTCTTCACCTGTACTTGACGGGTAGTGGTAGCCCCGATTGGACGCCTGTTTTTGGGTAACAATCAATGGGAGGTGGGATCCTAAGTATTAATAACTGGACATACAGTAATAAAAATCAAAGTCAATAACACAAAGAATTGTATAAATAATTGTTTATTAAAATATTGGTTCCATAATACCATTGTGGACAGGAAGGAAGTATCGAGGCAGGAATGTTGAGAAACACTGCTGCAGACGATCATGGTACAGGCTTGATAGAGGCCTCAGCATTGATTCTCATCATCGAATGAGAGTAGGTGGGTCATCCTCATCACCACAAAGTGGACTAGAGGAATAATCCTGTATATGTCACACCTCAGTATTCATCATTGAAGGGATATTCTGGATGATCTCTCCATCTAAAATGACAACATGGGAATGATTCATCTTACTGTTCCTATATGGCTGCTCATCTAGTAATCTCCTATTATGTAGTAAAACAAATGTAATGAACTGGTACCTTCTTAGCATAGCACCTGTAAAAATGGTCATGTCTCCCATCTCAGAATTCATACCATCAACCTACATCCTTCCCTTTATGCGTGCGCCATCCCATGAGCACATGGCGCATACACTGAGCTTTCCTTGCACATATGCGCATCCCTGTACACTAAACTTGAAAGATGACACTGGGTGGGTCAAGGAGAGCATTGTCGAGTGGTCGCCCAGTACATGCTCCAGATTTTTCTGGTGAAGAAGGGAATGTAGGAGACTAATCAATTCAGACTGAATTATAAACCTGAGACTGTGGTGATCCCTCTATTCGCAAAGTATAAAAAAGGAGCCATTTATTATATACTCACATTAACAGCTCCACATAACGAATGTTTTTGTTTAGGGCTTCAATGTCCTTCATTTCCTGGTCAGTCAGCGAGAAGTCAAATATCTGAGAGGAGGAAGATATTAAACATTGAAAAAACAAAAAGACACATAATTGTAAACCACACGGAAATATGCAAGTGCAATATATATTTATTTTGGATACTTGTAGCTCCTTTACATTCTGCAGCACTTTACAAACATTGTCACCACTGTCACCATTGGGGCTCACTCCGAATTCTCTAATACTGTCTTTGGAGCGTGGGAGGAAAATTGGAGTTAGCTGCTCTCAGACTAAAAGACCCCCCCCCCCCCCCCACAAAAAAATAAAATACATTTTTTTTTTATAAAATTATATTATATATTATATTATATTATATATATATATATATATATATATATATATACACACACACACACACACACACACACACACACACACACACACACGCATTTTTTTCTTGTTAAAGTCCATGTATATAGACACCAGAAAATATGACCTAAACGAAGGGAATTTTGTTTACTTACCGTAAATTTCTATTCTTCTAGCTCCTATTGGGAGACCCAGACAATTGGGTGTATAGCTTCTGCCTCCGGAGGCCACACAAAGTATTACACTTAAAAGTGTAACCCCTCCCCTCTGCCTATACACCCTCCCGTGGATCACGGGCTCCTCAGTTTTGGTGCAAAAGCAGGAAGGAGGAAACTTATAAATTGGTCTAAGGTAAATTCAATCCGAAGGATGTTCGGAGAACTGAAACCATAACCAAGAACAATTCAATCTGAACAACATGTGCACACAAAAGAACAACCAGCCCGAAGGGAACAGGGGCGGGTGCTGGGTCTCCCAATAGGAGCTAGAAGAAAAGGAATTTACGGTAAGTAAACAAAATTCCCTTCTTCTTTGTCGCTCCATTGGGAGACCCAGACAATTGGGACGTCCAAGAGCAGTCCCTGGGTGGGTAAAAGAATACCTCAATAAAAAGAGCCGAAAGGGCCCCCTCTTACAGGTGGGCAACCGCCGCCTGAAGGACTCACCTACCTAGACTGGCGTCTGCCGAAGCATAGGTATGCACCTGATAGTGTTTCGTGAAAGTGTGCAGACTAGACCAGGTAGCTGCCTGACACACCTGCTGAGCCGTAGCCCGGTGCCGCAAAGCCCAGGACGCACCCACGGCTCTGGTAGAATGGGCTTTCAGCCCTGAAGGAAGCGGAAGCCCAGAAGAACGGTAGGCTTCGAGAATCGGTTCCTTGATCAACCGAGCCAAGGTTGACTTGGAAGCCTGCGAACCCTTACGCTGGCCAGCGACAAGGACAAAGAGCGCATCTGAACGACGCAGGGGCGCTGTGCGAGACACGTAGAGCCGGAGTGCTCTCACCAGATCCAAAGAGTGCAAATCCTTTTCACATTGGTGAATTGGATTAGGGCAAAATGAAGGCAAGGAGATATCCTGATTGAGATGAAAAGGAGATACCACCTTAGGGAGAAATTCCGGGACCGGACGCAGAACCAGCTTATCCTGGTGAAACACCAGGAAGGGGGCTTTGCATGACAGCGCTGCAAGCTCAGACACTCTCCGGAGTGATGTAACTGCCACTAGAAAGGCCACCTTCTGCGAAAGGCGTGATAAGGAGACATCCCGCAGCGGCTCGAAAGGTGGTTTCTGAAGAGCCGTTAGCACCCTGTTAAGATCCCAGGGTTCCAGCGGACGCTTGTAAGGTGGGACTATGTGGCAAACTCCCTGCAGGAACGTGCGGACCTGCGGAAGTCTGGCTAGACGTTTTTGAAAAAATACGGAGAGCGCCGATACTTGGCCCTTGAGAGAGCCGAGTGACAAACCCTTGTCCATTCCGGATTGAAGGAATGAAAGAAAAGTGGGTAAGGCAAACGGCCATGGAGGAAAACCGTTATCAGAGCACCAGGATAAGAAGATTTGCCAAGACCTGTAATAGATCTTGGCGGACGTTGGCTTCCTGGCCTGTCTCATGGTGGCAATGACATCCGGAGATAACCCTGAAGACGCTAGGAGCCAGGACTCAATGGCCACACAGTCAGGTTGAGGGCCACAGAATTCAGATGGAAAAATGGGCCTTGTGACAGCAAGTCTGGGCGGTCTGGAAGCGCCCACGGTTGACCCACCGTGAGATGCCACAGATCCGGGTACCACGACCGCCTCGGCCAGTCTGAAGCGACGAGAATGGCGCGACGGCAGTCGGACCTGATCTTGCGTAACACTCTGGGCAGCATCGCCAGAGGAGGAAACACATAAGGCAGTCGAAACTGCGACCAATCCTGAACTAACGCGTCCGCCGCCAGAGCTCTGTGATCCTGAGACCGTGCCATGAATGCCGGGACTTTGTTGTTGTGCCGTGACGCCATGAGATCGACATCCGGCGTTCCCCAGCGGCGACAGATCTCTCGAAACACTTCTGGGTGCAGAGACCATTCCCCCGCATCCATGCCCTGACGACTGAGAAAATCTGCTTCCCAGTTTTCTACGCCCGGGATGTAAACTGCGGAGATGGTGGAGGCTGTGGCTTCCACCCACTGCAGAATCCGCCGGACTTCCTGGAAGGCTTGACGACTGCGAGTGCCGCATTGGTGGTTGATGTATGCGACGGCAGTGGCGTTGTCCGACTGGATACGGATCTGCCTGCCCTCCAGCCACCGATGGAAAGCCAATAGGGCTAGATACACTGCCCTTATCTCCAGGACATTGATCTGAAGGGAAGACTCTATCGGAGTCCAGGTTCCCTGAGCCCTGTGGTGGAGAAAAAACGCTCCCCACCCTGACAGGCTCGCGTCCGTGGTGACCACAGCCCAGGTTGGGGTAGGAAGGATTTTCCCTGCGATAGAGAATTGGGAAGGAGCCACCACTGAAGTGACGTCTTGGTTGCAAGGGAAAGAGAGACGTTCCTGTCGAGGGAAGCCGACCTTCTGTCCCATTTGCGGAGAATGTCCCATTGGAGTGGCCGTAGATGGAATTGCGCAAACGGCACTGCCTCCATCGCTGCCACCATCTTCCCCAGGAAGTGCATGAGGCGCCTTAAGGGGTGTGACTGACTCCGAAGAAGTGATTGCACCCCTGCCTGCAGAGAAAGCTCTTTGTCCCGTGGTAGCTTGACTACCGCTGACTGTGTATGAAACTCCATCCCGAGGTAAGTCAGTGATTGGGTCGGTGTCAACTTGGATTTCGGGAAGTTGATGATCCACCTGAACTGCTGGAGAGTCGCCAGAGCGACGGTAAAGCTGTGTTGACACGCCACCCGAGAAGGGGCCCTGACTAGGAGATCGTCTAAGTAGGGAATCACCGAGTGGCCCTGAGAGTGTAGGACCGCCACGACGGATGCCATGACTTTGGTGAAAACCCGTGGGGCTGTCGCCAGGCCGAAAGGCAATGCCACGAACTGAAGGTGTTCGTCCCCGATGGCGAAACGCAAGAAGCGTTGATGTTCGGGTGCGATCGGCACGTGGAGATAAGCATCCTTGATGTCGATCGATGCTAGGAAGTCTCCTTGTGACATCGAGGCGATGACCGAGCGGAGAGATTCCATCCGAAACCGTCTGGTTCTCACATGTTTGTTGAGCAGCTTGAGGTCCAGAACGGGACGGAATGATCCGTCCTTTTTTGGCACCACGAACAAGTTGGAGTAAAAGCCGCGACCACGTTCCTGAAGGTGAACGGGGGTCACAACTCCTTCTGTCTTCAGAGCGTCCACTGCCTGAAAAAGTGCGTCGGCCTGAGCGGGGGGCGGAGAGGTTCTGAAGAAACGAGGCGCAGGACGAGAGCTGAACTCTATCCTGTAACCGTGAGACAGAATGTCTCTCACCCATCGGTCTTGAACATGTGGCCACCAGGCGTCGCCAAAGCGGGAGAGCCTGCCACCGACCGAGGATGTGGCTAGGGGATGCCGAGAGTCATGAGGAGGCCGCCTTGGAGGCAGTGCCTCCTGCGGCCTTTTGGGGGCGTGACTTGGACCGCCACGCATAGGAGTTCCTCTGGCCTTTCTCCGGCCTGCTGGACGAAGAGGATTGGGGCTTGGCGGAGGGACGAAAGCACCGAAACCTCGATTGTATTTTCCGTTGCTGAGGTCTCTTAGGTTTGGACTGGGGTAAGGAGGAGTCCTTTCCCTTGGATTCCTTAATAATCTCATCCAATCGTTCGCCAAACAATCGTTCGCCAGAAAACGGCAAACCGGTTAAAAACCTCTTGGAGGCCGAGTCTGCCTTCCATTCGCGCAGCCACATGGCCCTGCGGACTGCCACAGAGTTAGCAGATGCCACAGCTGTACGGCTAGCAGAGTCTAGGACTGCGTTCATGGCGTAGGAAGAAAAAGCTGACGCTTGAGAAGTCAAAGACGCAACTTGCGGAGCAGAATTACGTGTGACAGCATTAATCTCAGCCAGACAAGCTGAGATAGCTTGGAGTGCCCATACGGCTGCAAAGGCCGGGGCAAAAGACGCGCCCGTGGCCTCATAGATGGACTTCACCAGGAGCTCTATCTGCCTGTCAGTGGCATCCTTTAGCGATGAGCCATCTGCAACCGATACCACAGATCTAGCCGCCAATCTAGAGACTGGAGGATCCACCTTGGGGCATTGAGCCCAACCCTTAACGACTTCAGAGGGGAAGGGGTAACGCGTGTCAGTGAGGCGCTTAGTAAAGCGCTTGTCCGGAACCGCTCTGGGCTTCTGGACAGCGTCTCTGAAGTTAGAGTGATCGAAAAACGCACTACGTGTACGTTTGGGGAACCGAAACTGGTGTTTCTCCTGCTGAGACGCCGACTCCTCTTCAGTAGGAGGCGGGGGAGAGAGATCCAACACCTGGTTGATGGACGAGATAAGATCATTCACTAAGGCGTCCCCTTCAGGTGTATCAAGGTTAAGGGCGACGTCAGGGTCAGAGCCCTGAGCTGCGACGTCCGCCTCGTCCTCCAGAGAGTCCTCAAGCTGGGAACCCGAGCAGCGTGAAGAAGTCGGGGAAGATTCCCAGCGAGCCCGCTTAGCCAGTCTAGGACTGTGGTCCGGGCAGGAGTCCTCCACGTGGGACCTAGGGCCCGACCTGGGAGCGCGCTGCGGCGCGGACCGAGAGGGGCCTGGAGGCGACGATCCAACAGGGGCTGGGGCCTGTGTAAGGACCGGTCTGGACTGCAAAGCTTCTAGCAGCTTGGCAGACCATTTGTCCATAGACTGAGCCATGGATTGTGAAAGTGACTCAGAGCGTTTCTCAGCAAAAGAGGCGAACTCTGTCCCTGCCGCCTGGACAGGGGGAGCAGGGGGGTCTACATGAGCCGAGGGGCCCACTAGTGACCGAGGCTCCGGCTGAGCAAGCGAAACAGGGGTCGAGCATTGCTCACAGTGAGGGTAGGTGGAACCCGCAGGTAACATAGCCCTACAAGAGGTACAGGCCGCAAAAAAACCCTGTGCCTTAGCAGCTTTGCTCCTTGTGGACGACATGCTGTTGTCTCCTAGGAGAATGATCACTGAGGGTATATGGGCAAAAAAGGGTATACAGCCCGACCGAACAGAAATATATATATATAAATACGTATCTATTCCGGCACCCTAGGGGGGGACCAGCACCGGGTGACCGGTGTGGCTTACCGACCGCTAACAAGCGGAGAGTGTGTGTCCTCCAGATTCCCTGCCTTAGGTCCCCCGGAGCTGCAGAGCTGTTCCTGAGAATCCTCCACCGGCAGAATGCCCAAAAAATGGCTGCCGGAGCTCTCAGGGGAGGAGAGGAGCCGTGGGCGGCGCCAGAGAAGTGCGGGAATCTGGGGTCCCCACAGTGATCAGTGAGGGGGGAGGAAACATGCAGGATGCTCCAGTTCTCACATCCGACGTCAGGTCGGCAGTCCCGCCCTTACCCCTGACAGGCAGGCCCGGGGGCGGGATTTTTGCGACTAGGCCGCGATGAAGCCGGGGACTAAATTTGAGACCGCGCCCGACAAGCAGGCACGGTCGGCGCGGAGTCCGCTGGCCTTCTCAATTCAGCAGCTGCCGCAGCGTCCGGGAAGAAGGTGCGCTCCTGCACAGACCCCAATGGGGACACAGAGTACCTTAGAGTTGCAGGGCCCGGTCCCTGAGGTTGAATAGACTCCGGTCCGGCAGATTCCCACAGGGGCTGCGGAGGGAGCACGGTCCCAGCAAATGGATGACCGCTCAGGATCCCACTTCTCCCAGAGCCGCTAAGGGATGGTGAAGGAGACGGCATGAGGCTCCGGCCTTTGTACCCGCAATGGGTACCTCAACCTTAACAACACCGCCGACGTAGTGGGGTGAGAAGGGAACATGCCGGGGGCCCCGTGGGGGCCCTCTTTTCTTCCAACCGACATAACTAAAATGAGAATGCATGAGTGGATGTGTGCCTCCTTCCACACAAAGCATAAAACTGAGGAGCCCGTGATCCACGGGAGGGTGTATAGGCAGAGGGGAGGGGTTACACTTTTTAAAGTGTAATACTTTGTGTGGCCTCCGGAGGCAGAAGCTATACACCCAATTGTCTGGGTCTCCCAATGGAGCGACAAAGAAATTTAATTTTGCACCACATTTTTAGGGATCTATGCAACATACACACACACACACACACACACACACACTTTTCTTGCTAAAAAAGTGCATAGATCCCTAAAAATGTGGTGTAAAATTAAGTGTTTAGGTCATATTTTCTGGTGTCTATATACATGGACTTTAACAAGAAAAAAAAAAAAAAAACACCACCACACTATAAA